>NW_019384705.1:744343-788381 GCF_000671375.1 Centruroides sculpturatus | reverse complement strand
CTCAACCTCCAAAATCATGTCAATAATGCTGTGTAAGATATATATTAAAAATTACCTTTGAATTACATAGAAATTTTCACAAATAGAAAAAATTTACTGTAGTTTGCTGGAACCTGTATACAACAACAACAACAAAAAATGAACTTAGATCAAACTTCTAACTTAAAAGGAATTTTCGTTTTTTAAATAAAACATATAAAAATTTACAATAATATTTTGTATTAATACGATTTTAAAAAGCAAAGATGGTCAAAACTCCAATCACTCAATCTGACTCTTATTTTAGTAATGAAAAGTCCTATTACTGAGAATGCCCTTTTTGATTGAATTGATGTGAGTGGAATCGTGTTTAATGCATTTAAGAAAAGACAGACGTTATGTTTTTCCACCTGTAGCCTGGCATATTTCTAGTTCGTTTTCAAGATTGTAGTACTTTTTTGCTCTCTAGTATTCTTGATTTGTCTACCTGCTTTAATAGTGGCATCAAGCTTATAGCCCGATAATTTGCCAATTCGTCTGACTTTAATAATTAGGTTTTTGAAGAAAAACTTCATACTCGTTTGTATCCTTGCCAATTTGCACAACCTGGCGATATGCAATTATTGAAGCTACTGATGGTTAAAAATTAAGACAGCATAGCACAATTATTCCAGATATTACAGGTTCTGACAAGTAAAGAATTTTCAGAGTCCTGCCACAAATAAGCTACATATTGATTATTTGTGACATGCTATAATGAAAAAAAATTAAAAAAACTAATAAGTAGGTTTAAAATTAATAAATACAAATGTATTCTAACAGTTTATGAGTTAATTGTACTTTCTATTTGCAAATTTTTCACAACCTTAACATAAAATAAGAAAAAAGGGAACTTTTTAAGAAATTTGTGGGATTTCCTGAGTTAAAAAAACAACCAGGATCCTGTTTGAGAAACCCTAATATGCACCTATATTTACAAAAATTCCCAACTAAATGAAATATCTAATAATGATGCTTTCTATAAATATGATGCAAATATGATTGAGGTGTCCAGATTTTTGTGTAATATATATGGTATATATATATTACACAAAAATCTGTTATATATACCTGTTGAAGAAAGAATTAAGATAGAATAAATATTATTCATTTTCTATAGGCACTTATTATTATTAGCACTTTATTTGAAATTATAATGCAATGAAATGATAACCAGAGAAACATCAAATTATAATAAGTGCCTTATAAAAAATTTGGTCGCTGTAACCATATTTTTAAAATATTTCTTATGAAATGCATATATTAACGACATATGAAATTTTAATTGCTATATTGCTTATAAATAATAATTTTTAAAGTTAAATCAAATCTATAGAGATCTATTTGTAGAATATAATTTTTTATATGATTGAGAATATTTTACTACTATTGATTAGAATGACAATTTAATACTATTTCAATTGCATTTTCATCCATACATATTTTCTGAAAATTTATTTATCATCAGTTATGAATATTTTAAAATATAAATCAGTTATATTTATAAATTTGAGATATAAATAATTATTATTTTATATTTCAATATTTATGATATTTTAACTTTTTTGTAATTAAATAAATATTGCATTTTTAGCAATCAGATATGGAAGAAGACATGCAATCAGAAGCACTGGATTTGTGTGTTACAGCATGTGAGAAGTACACCAATAATGAGGTTGCATTGAAATATTTTTCTCTTTGTTTTGAAATTTAAAAAATGCATAAAAACAGTATTATTACTATTTTACAGGCAGCTGCAAAATTAATAAAAGAATCAATGGATAAAAAATATGGCCCATCTTGGCATGCTGTAGTTGGTAAAAACTTTGGAATGGAATTAACTTACAAATTGCAAACACTCTTATATATGTTTACTGGTGGAACAACAGCTGTGTGTTTATGGAAGTGTCCGTAATTATACAAAACAGTATTATTTATTTTAACTAAAACTAATTCAAAATTTAGTTTTATTTTAAACTTGATTTGATACAAATACTTGAAGTATTTTATTACCAGGTTTAAAATTGGATTTAATCCAAAATTATTTGTTTATTATATATACTACAGTAATGTTATTAAAGAAAAATCCATCCAAATATTAACACTAAAGTTGTGATTTTTGGTAGTTTGCTCAATATTTTATTATATAAAATCTTTGAATGTAACTACAATATTGTTTACATAACTTATTTGAATGCTATGCAAATCTATTTTCTTTATATTTTTTTAAACTTTAATAACTGTGATATTTATTAAAAACATTCCAAATATTACCGTAAATTATATATATATATACATCCTTGTGTATGAACATGTTATTTTTTTCTAACAATAAAAATCTTAATCATAAAACTTGTGATAAGAATTATTTTAAATGAGTTTAAGCATTAAATATATTTTACACCAAAAATTTTGTTTACTGTGATTTTCTGTAAATAATCTGTGTTATCTATGGTGTATGTTTAGAAGTTAGTTTTAAAGTGCATGCAGATTATATGACAATTTTAAATTTCAATTACAAATTCATCCAACCACTTTTCCTTTGTCTATACTTACCAAGAGTGTCTTCAAAAATGTGAAACATATATTTATGCAAATATTTGAAGGATTTGCCATCATAATTTTTTCAGAAGCCATTAAAGATGTATACCAAACAAAAAACTGGAACTATATAAATCAACTAACTGACACTAAATGCAAATTCATCCTTCTATCCTTTGAAAATTTAACTTTCAAAGGATAGAACATTTTTGTGTTTTTTTGTGCATTCATTCCTGATGAGGGCCTCGAAAAGATGGCCGAAAATGTTTGAACATTAAAATTTCTTTGTTTATTATGTGCTGGAATTTGCATTTAGGTGTCAGTTAGTTGAAAGATATACATCTTTCAACTAAGTATACTTGTTCTATTCTGTTTTCTGTATGTCAATCCAAATTTTAATTGATATTAAACATATTTGCTTGAACTTGTTTCTTAAAAGATGATAAATTTCCAACAATTCCTTAATCTTTCTATATAATAATTCTCAGGAAACTAAAAGTGGATTTCAATTGTTTGAATTTTACAATTTACAAAAGAAAATTCTGTTCTTTTGTAAATTGTAAACTTCAAACATCTCCTGAAGAAGGTCAATTTAGAAGACCAGAAACATTTGAATAGTAAAACAAACATTCATTGCATTATAAATGTTAGGTTTTGTGTTTAATGCTTACTGAAAGGTGGATAGTGTTATCAGGATGGGGAGTGATTGCTGCCTAAAGTATTTTCCATTGCTGTCCATGTTGTGTGCAGTGTATTGGGAGAGCAAAAGGATAAGTCCAGTGCTGACTCTTGGTTTCCTGGTGCCAATACTCTAGAGCTCTACTGGTTTTGTTAGCTTAATCTTGCTTGAATCCCATAGAGAGTAATTGGCATTGAAGTCTCCAGATATAAGTGGAGGTAGCATTGAAGTCTCCAGATATAAGTGGGCTCTAAATCTAAATTATTTGATGATGAATTCTCTATGTGGGGTGTATATGTTGGCTAAGGTCATGGAGGATAACAAACCACATGACTTGACCACCTACAGCAGAAGTTAGTGTTGGGATGGAGACATGCTGTGTTGTGTAGTGATCTCTGACCACTATTAAGATGCCACCACCTGTTTGGTGTACTCTGCTGTGTAGATAAATTATGAATCCTGGAAGGTGGAAATCCTGTGTTGGGCAAAGGCAAGTCTCCTGTATTAGGAGAATGTCTGAAGTCTGTAAGAGAGGAGCCAAGTAATTGGGTGTTGTTTGTATAGAGTTTTCTAGCATTCCATTGGAAGAATCTGAGGGATGGGAATTTTTTACTAGTTTCTGAACATTGTGAGGATAGAGATCATTGTTGTCAGATATGGAATGATTGAGTGGTCCTTTGATGGTGTACTACTGCTTTCAGAGGGACAGTTCATTGCTTGGGGCAATGTTGATTCTTGGTCCTCTAAACCTATTGTCAATTTGGGGCTGGATGTGTGCTGTTGGTTGTTACATTGGAGCTGAACTCCTGGTGTCTAGAATGTTTGGCTGATCAGCTACTGATGCCCTTAGTTTGTTTCAATCATTGTGATGATGCTACTGCAGTGGGACAAAAGGAGGCTGCAAGCCTGGTATAGTTGTTGGTATAGACAGGTAGAGAGATTACACAAGAAATTTTATTTTTTATTGAAAATACAAGGGTTGTCCCAAAAGTAATGCACAGTTGGCTCTAACTTGAAAAATATTTATTTAAGAAGATACAAGTGATTACAGGCCTTCAAAATAATCCCCTCCCTTATCAATACATGCTTGCCAGCAGTGTGGAAGTGCTTGGATTCTGAATCTGTCGAGTCACTTTGTAAAGTACTAAGTTATTTTTACAGCTTTTACAATGATTAGCGACATTACTTTGTGCCAGAAATAGCCGTTACCTAACGGGTACTTTATGTGGATTCGCGTTAATTTGCCAGGTCTGGACTTTAAGTGTACACCGAAAGAAATAATGACAAAGTTAGTCAAAAAACAATCCAATATTTAATAATAATTCTAGTAATAACTATGTACAAAATTTAATAACAATCAACAACAAATTTATTCAAAGAAAAAATCAATAAGAATCAACCCAACAAAAACTCAAATCAATCTATTTGCTAACTTAAATCTATTCCCCTTTGGAACTCGACAAAAATTTCAAAGACTTAACTTATGTACAACAATTCTTATGAACTAAGGTCGTAATCGTCACCTCAATATACTAGGAACCTTTTTCCTCAACTCTCAAGACTTTCTCTAATCTTCAATCCACAAATTGAATAACTTCAAATTGCCCTGGAACCACTATCGCTATCGGACACCTCTTGTTGTTCGCTGCTATGAAGTTCACCTCGGTCATCTTCACTTGCGGTTTGGACTTTATACTATGAGGTGACGTCACAATTCTGATTGAGATCACTCCCCTCATTCACATACTTATCGCTAACAGTTAACTTTTCCTTTCTGCCTGGCAGCCTATTTCCTGACAACACTCACTAACTTTTTACATTATTCTTTCTGACACTTTTTGGGATGTTTTCTTCATTAAGGTTTAGCAAGTTCCTAAATTGTGCTTGTGGGGTCTCCCCACCTTTCTTGGTGTGGACTTACTTTTTCCGCTCGGGAGCGCAAGTGTGCGTGAGTTTTTTTCTACGGCGCTTTTTTTTCGTTGGTTAGTTGGTTCTATTTCTTCTATTTTTAAGTTTCTAAGGTGAGTGGCAAGGAAACCTTCATCCTAACAAAACATAAGCCCCAAACAAAAATAGAATAAAAAGCAAAATAAAAAATAACTAAATATAACGCTCGGACTTGGTTCCTTACAACTTCTCTTCGGAGCTCTTCCAGTATCGGAAAGTGCACTCCCGAAGGGGTTCCTTCAGCTTGGGAAAGAGATCGAAGTCAGGTGGGCTCAGATCAGGACTACAAGCTGGGTGACGGAGCTGTTCCTGACAATTGTTTGTTTGACAAGAAGTGCAGTACCCACTATGCCACCACCTTTCGTTTGCCTGGCACCTGTGTTAAAATACGATGCGTGCTTGTTTTCAAGATTCCTGTCTCTGCCTCAATTTCTCTTACCGTGATTGCCCAGTCTTCATCAAGCAATGCTGCAATGATTGAAGTGTTTGTGTTGTCAGCTGTTACAGTAAATGGCTGCCCCGTGTGTGGATCATCTTCGATGCTTGTTCAACCTTCTCGAAACTTCATATGCCACCTCTATACTGTGCTACGATTCACAATAAACCTTCCATACACTTCTTTTAACGCGGCATGAATTTCAGACACTTTTTTTACCACACACTGTTTCGATGTGAATATACGCAGGTTGCTCTATTGCTGAAATCCAACCTGACAGACTGTTCTCGTTGTCTTTTCAAATTTTTGGCATTTTTCCTTTAAACGAATCCCATTACCATATGATACCAATGTGTTTGTAAGACTTCAATCTACTTTGTCAGCTATCTACATTGCCTACAATGCCCGCTAGACCATGCTGTGCATTACTTTTGGGACAACCCTTGTAGTTTTAAAAGAGGTGTATGTCTAACAAAAAAGTTAAATACAAAAAAAACCAGATTCAAACATTAGATGTTTATTATATCAGACAAAAAATGTGTGAATCAATCTTTTTAATGCTCTATATTTATTTTTATTATTACAGTAGAGCCTCGAAAACTCGGCACTCGATAACCTGGTACTCTGGATAACTCGGCCACACCCTGGCAGGGCAAAAAAATCCTTAGTTAATTTTCATGATAAAGACAGCTTTATGCCTCATAAAGTATTTTTCTGAGGTCTGTCTTATCAGGTAAATTACTGTACACAGTGTATTCATTAATTTTCATTTTCAAAGACATACTTTTCCTTTCTTTAAGGGTATTTGGGCAGTTTATTCTGTTGTATTCTCAAGTAAACAATACATACAAGTACAGTACAGTATTTTCTGAGGAAAAAACTCATACTTATTTTTTTTAACCCCATTCCAAACTCGGCCACCCTTCAGTCCACATTAGGCCGAGTTTTCGAGGCTCTACTGTATTATAGACATGTGAAATAATTTAATGTAAATTATTAATAATTNAAAGAGAAAAGTTTTTTCAGTATATATGTATATTAATAACTAAGTAATTTGTCTCCCTTTTTATAAATGAACAAGTAACATAAAATGTAACATTATTATATAAAGTGGACAGCCAGATGGCTGAGACAGTTGAGGTCAGCCTACTGCTCAGGGGATCTGAATTTGGATGAGCAACTCTGGCAATTTTTTGAAGGTAGTCTGTCCAAGATATTTCAGGCCCTGTCCCTCATAACCTGACCAACCACATTGTGGTTTAGTCAAACTCATTATGGGCATAGAAAAAAGAGACAGTAAAAATTAAAAAATGTAGACTATACAAGTAAGGTTATGTTTTGTTTGTATTTTTATGAAGTTTAATTCAAGTTAACTGATTGTAAACTTTAAAGATATCTATCAATAGTTCAATATCTGGCTATTCATCATTCCAAAATTAAATTAAATGTATATTTTCAAAATAAATATTTTTATTTAAACAAATGTTTCAGCAATTCTACAGCTTTTAACTTTTATAAAATGAAAAAAGACCCTAAAAATGCATACAATATTGATTTCCAATTTGCATTTTAACATGGAATGTATTAATAAGAACACATGTTTTATGATATTTATGCACAGTTTTTATATTTATATGGAAATATATTGAAGCTTCAATTACTACAATAAAATTTTAATAATTTTTATAAGATTAATTTGAGTATGAAAAAGAAGCATCATCAGTTAAATTATAAATCGCAATCCTATTTTATAATTAAAATTGCAAAATTGTTATAGTAATAAATATTAACTCATTACAAAAATTTTATATTTATACTAAATAAGTAAATTTACAATTAAGAATTTAAATATATTTTTATAATATATTAAAACAAGATATCTCAAACACACTTATAACAGTAGTATATTGATTTATTAAATACTTTTTTCTTTTTTAGCATTTGCAATTAGCAATTTTATTGATATGTATGATAGCAAATGAAGAAAACTGAATCCATTTGATTATCTCAAATATTGTCGTCAAACTGTATTAAAACATTGATATTATTCATTCATTTATAAATTTATCAAAAATCAATATAATAAAAGATATTTTACCTAAAATTTAGTTATAAATAAACTATTAATAATGGCTAATCAGATTCAATTTTCTTCACAAAGAAATAATATGCAAATAAGCAGTTTTATCTTTACTATAACAATATCATAAGATTTCATACTTATTCTTATATATAATTTTCATAAGCAAGTACAGATCATTTCTAAATACAGCATTTAATAGCTTAAACAGATTTGCAATATGATACATTTAAAAATATAGTAATAAAAATAAATTGTTATGGTAATAAAAACAATGTAAGTAAAGGATAGACCACTACAAAGTTAATTATCAGCAATACTGAGCATATAAACAGCAACAACCTGATTTCTTTAACCTTTACAAATATACATTAATAAACAATTTTAAAATTTATTCAAATATGATTTTACCATTCCCTGTATTTAAAATTTTGAAATGTATAANGTTGAAGAAAGAATTAAGATAGAATAAATATTATTCATTTTCTATAGGCACTTATTATTATTAGCACTTTATTTGAAATTATAATGCAATGAAATGATAACCAGAGAAACATCAAATTATAATAAGTGCCTTATAAAAAATTTGGTCGCTGTAACCATATTTTTAAAATATTTCTTATGAAATGCATATATTAACGACATATGAAATTTTAATTGCTATATTGCTTATAAATAATAATTTTTAAAGTTAAATCAAATCTATAGAGATCTATTTGTAGAATATAATTTTTTATATGATTGAGAATATTTTACTACTATTGATTAGAATGACAATTTAATACTATTTCAATTGCATTTTCATCCATACATATTTTCTGAAAATTTATTTATCATCAGTTATGAATATTTTAAAATATAAATCAGTTATATTTATAAATTTGAGATATAAATAATTATTATTTTATATTTCAATATTTATGATATTTTAACTTTTTTGTAATTAAATAAATATTGCATTTTTAGCAATCAGATATGGAAGAAGACATGCAATCAGAAGCACTGGATTTGTGTGTTACAGCATGTGAGAAGTACACCAATAATGAGGTTGCATTGAAATATTTTTCTCTTTGTTTTGAAATTTAAAAAATGCATAAAAACAGTATTATTACTATTTTACAGGCAGCTGCAAAATTAATAAAAGAATCAATGGATAAAAAATATGGCCCATCTTGGCATGCTGTAGTTGGTAAAAACTTTGGAATGGAATTAACTTACAAATTGCAAACACTCTTATATATGTTTACTGGTGGAACAACAGCTGTGTGTTTATGGAAGTGTCCGTAATTATACAAAACAGTATTATTTATTTTAACTAAAACTAATTCAAAATTTAGTTTTATTTTAAACTTGATTTGATACAAATACTTGAAGTATTTTATTACCAGGTTTAAAATTGGATTTAATCCAAAATTATTTGTTTATTATATATACTACAGTAATGTTATTAAAGAAAAATCCATCCAAATATTAACACTAAAGTTGTGATTTTTGGTAGTTTGCTCAATATTTTATTATATAAAATCTTTGAATGTAACTACAATATTGTTTACATAACTTATTTGAATGCTATGCAAATCNAATTTTCAATATTTATTTTATATTATTTACTAATGTTAAATTCTATTCCGTTTCGATTTCCAAATTGCTTCAAATACGAAAGAATCGACGATTTTTCGTGTCTTTTGCCAGCTAAATTGACAAAGCCATTCTTATTCCACACGCTAATTTCATTTGAAAATAGTAGGCGATCCAACAAAACAATTTTTGCATTTTTATGCATTTACGGAGCCATTTTATCGTGAAAATATCGAACAAATTTTTTTATTGAAGCGTTTATATTTGACTTAGGCATTGGCCTTTTTCTTTTAATAATGTTTTATTTTTCATTACACGATTTCGAGCCAAAACTTTTTAAAAATAAATTTTCAATATCGCAATTACATTACGAATCGCTAGCCACGATATAAGGGCTAAAATTAAAAATAAAATTATAAAAACTTACTCGGTGAAATAAAATGTGTGGTGAATAGACATACCCGGTACAAAACATTCTTCAATTGTATGAATATACTTTTAAAGAAAATTATAATTAAATATAACTTTGTAAAGAAACGTACATAAAAATAACATAAAATTTATTTTACTTTTTAAATCTTAATTACTTAGTCAAATAGCTCCCTATGTGTGGAATTAGAGACGGTCCTGCTGGGAGTGCGGTGAGTACATGCACGCGGACTGCCAAATCCCGAGGGTGCCCATACCGATTAATGCCAAATGCCTCTTTTGTCGCATCACTAGTATATCTCAAAGAACTCGACAGGGTTGTTGTAAATTTTAAACGTTTCTCACCATAGCTGTAAAAGTCTAAATATGTTAAACTTAATAGTCATTTTTTTTTCTAACTAATTCGTTTTAGGACCAGGTGTCCAGGGAAATTTCCAAAATTTACAACTTTTCGGTCATTCTCATTGAACTGGAAAAATTTCTGTTTATATTACGTCTAATATTACGAAGAAATCAGTCCCCGCTGTACTCGGCTAGAGATTGGGTCGGTTAAGCTTTTAAGTAAAATTCCGGCTCTTTCAGCAGGGTTTTATTTATGTCCTCAATTCCCTAATCGCTTAATTATTTAACTACTTCTTAAGTGGAAATAAGTCGAAACCGGTTACTTTGTACTCGAATATTTGTAGTCTCGGGAAAAAGTGGAAAGACAGATTTTTATGACAAACGGATACATAAATCGTAAATTTGAGGAAAATAAATTCTAGAGCTTTTTCTGTACCTCGTGCATCTCTCTCATTCATTAAATTTAGTTGTAAATTATGCTACCAAAGTAACAGTTAATTTTTTAACATTGTACAAGAATTGTACGCGTTTTTTCCTACATCCCCTTAAAGAAGGGACATTCGATATCGTAATATCACTGGTTTAACATTGAAATCCGTGAGTAATATAAAATCGGATTTTTTAAAACTCCTGTCAACTATACAGAAAACTATCATAAAAACATACAGGTAAATTCTTATCGGTTGNGGAAAAATTTCTGTCTTTATTACATCTAATACAGTATTTCGAAGAAATCAGTCCCCACTGTACTCGGGTATAGATTGGTTCGGTTAAGCTTTTGTTTAAGTAATATTCTGGTTCTCTCGTCAGAGTTTTGTTTATGTCCCCATTTCCCTAATCGTTTAATTATTTAATTACTTCTTAAGTAAAAATAAGTCGAAACCGGTTACTTTGTACTGGAATATTTGTAGTCTCGGGAAAAAATGGAAAGACAAATTTTTATGACAAACGGATACATAAATCGTAAATTTAAGGAAAATAAATTCTAGAGCCTTTTCTGTACCTGGTGCATCTCTCCCATTCATTAAATTTAGTTGTAAATGACGCTGTCGAAGTAACGGTTAATTTTTTAACATTATACAAAAATTGTACACGTTTTTTTCTACATCTCCTTACAGATGGGATATACGAAATCTTAATATCATCGAATTAATATTGAAATCCACGAGTAATATAAAATCGGAGAGCGAAATAAAAATATCAAATATTTTAATAGATTTTTTAAACTCCTGTCAACTATACAGAACTACGTAAAAATGTACCAGTAAATTGTTATCGGTTGGGTTAAGTTATAAATCTACTCGTGATTCGCGTAATCGGGCGAGGGCGGCCAAATATCTAGCGGGCGAGCAGCTAACAGCCCGGAACAGGGCCCGGATAGAATCGGATGCGGTATACGTGTAGCATCCACCTGAGGTCCTAGGCTTCCACCGGCTAAACCGGGTGAGGTTTAGCCGGTGAGGTGCTCCGTAAAGTGCGTGCGCGAATCTGGCTTTATTGAAGTTGACAATACAGCGCTTCCACTCCGCCACTAATAATCGAATATACAATAGCGATCTTATTTTTTTCACGTGTAGAATAGAAATTTGTAATAAGATACGTAATGTGGTTATAATAAAATATTGTGCGATTATTTTCGTATAACTAAAATTAACATGTATTTATTTTTTAGAAAATACAAGGGAAGCGATGCATCCACCGCTTCTTATGACGTCACGCCACTGGATTTAACTTTTAACTGGTTTCATCACAAAATGATTATTGATGACAATGTGTGAAATTCCATTTAATCCATGCAAGGTGTGATTACCAGAGCCCCTTCGGCCGCCAATTTAAAGCGTTTTAAACTTTAAAATTGGCGTTTCCACTTCCCGGAACGAGGACCCAGGGGTTGGATTTGTAGGAAGCGAGTGTTGGAGTTGTTTCATTGTGTCGAATTACACAGAACGAGGCGCCTTGACGTGTAACTTCGGCCGCAACTCGCTAATAAAAATATATAATTAAGATTCAGAGAAATACAGATCCTAACTCTATGCAGAGATGTTACAATTTTTAAAGTTTACTTTTAATATTAAAATTCTGTGTAAGAAACGAATTGTAGTGTAAAATTAAAATAAATAAATATATATTATTATTAATTTTTCACGTCGAATTAAATTACATATTTTGAAAGTTGTACATTTTGTTCGAAGATTAGAGAGGGCGTTGGATTTTGATTACGATGGAGGAGCAGGAAGGAAAGAAAGAGGTTGAGATTACGAAACAATTGTTTACATATCCTCTTGTTAAAGTATGATTTAGTATCTTATCATTCGCTGTTTTTGTTTTCTATACTTTTACTCGAGTTATCTTTTTATACTGTTGATAGCCACATAAATAAATGGCTAAATAAACCATTATGAACTGTAATGAATATTATATTAAATAACAAATGTAAACAATTACTAAAATTTTTTACAATGTCAATGTTTTATGCTGTTCAACTTATTGTAATGAAAACATATTATTATTTGTAATCGAATGGTATTAATATAATGTTTATCATAGTTATTTACATAGTGTAGAATGTATATATTGCTGCTTTGCTTTGATAGTGGCACAATCAAAAAGAAAACAAGACTGATTTTGCATTTTTTGGATAAATAAACTTAGGTACAGTACTTTCATCATGCAAAATGGCATATTTCTACCTCTATTAGATTCCCATCAGAGATTGTGTGTGTCAACTTGTATTCAACTTTTAGTCAATTAGAATTTTTAAAGTCTTCCCTTGTAAAATTAACATTTTAAAAATTATGCCACTATCAAAGCAAAGCAATAATATAAGAGTTTAAAATATGTAATTAATTCACATAAATTATACTGTTAAAAAATAATACAGTTAATATTTTTGTTTTTTCAATCATTTTTAGGAATTTAGCTCCTCCGTTACAAATATTTGAAATGGAAATCTTATAATTTTTAAATAAAGATATTCTCACTAGCAATTAAAATGTAACTATTATTATTATTGATGCACGGCAAGAACAATTAATGGTATTAATATCTGAGTAGAAAACCAATTGTTATTGATAAAGTTATCACAACATTTATGAAGCAGAAGGATAAAATTAATTTTCAAAATTATTTTTAAATACTGAAATAAAACCAGAAAGTAGAGTTAATTCCACAGGCAAAAACATTTGCACTTTGTTTAAAATATTGTTGCTGGTTTGTTAGGTTATTGCAATGTTGTTATTAGTAAATAAATAAACACAACTAAAATGTTTTTTATTCAAAGAAAAGCTACTGTTTTTTACAAAAATTTGTAGAAAACAAATTTTTCTGAAGAACAATAGTTCCTCAAAATATTTTCTGATTATATGCATACTACTAACTATATATAACTGATACCCATATCAAGTGCTATAGCAGAATGAAATCAAACATAATTAATAAAAATCAACTGTTTTATCACATTTCTATGCTGTTAGCATATGCACTAGGGTTTCTAATTTCCCAATCTTTTGCTTGTCCCAGGATTCTGGGATAAAAGTGTACTGTTTCCCAGGATCCCGAGATAGAATTATTTATTTTTAAGATATGCAAAATATCTTTAAAAAATTAAAAATAATTATATCATTTGATTTCAAGTAATTTAATATGTTCTCAACCTCCAAAATCATGTCAATAATGCTGTGTAAGATATATATTAAAAATTACCTTTGAATTACATAGAAATTTTCACAAATAGAAAAAATTTACTGTAGTTTGCTGGAACCTGTATACAACAACAACAACAAAAAATGAACTTAGATCAAACTTCTAACTTAAAAGGAATTTTCGTTTTTTAAATAAAACATATAAAAATTTACAATAATATTTTGTATTAATACGATTTTAAAAAGCAAAGATGGTCAAAACTCCAATCACTCAATCTGACTCTTATTTTAGTAATGAAAAGTCCTATTACTGAGAATGCCCTTTTTGATTGAATTGATGTGAGTGGAATCGTGTTTAATGCATTTAAGAAAAGACAGACGTTATGTTTTTCCACCTGTAGCCTGGCATATTTCTAGTTCGTTTTCAAGATTGTAGTACTTTTTTGCTCTCTAGTATTCTTGATTTGTCTACCTGCTTTAATAGTGGCATCAAGCTTATAGCCCGATAATTTGCCAATTCGTCTGACTTTAATAATTAGGTTTTTGAAGAAAAACTTCATACTCGTTTGTATCCTTGCCAATTTGCACAACCTGGCGATATGCAATTATTGAAGCTACTGATGGTTAAAAATTAAGACAGCATAGCACAATTATTCCAGATATTACAGGTTCTGACAAGTAAAGAATTTTCAGAGTCCTGCCACAAATAAGCTACATATTGATTATTTGTGACATGCTATAATGAAAAAAAATTAAAAAAACTAATAAGTAGGTTTAAAATTAATAAATACAAATGTATTCTAACAGTTTATGAGTTAATTGTACTTTCTATTTGCAAATTTTTCACAACCTTAACATAAAATAAGAAAAAAGGGAACTTTTTAAGAAATTTGTGGGATTTCCTGAGTTAAAAAAACAACCAGGATCCTGTTTGAGAAACCCTAATATGCACCTATATTTACAAAAATTCCCAACTAAATGAAATATCTAATAATGATGCTTTCTATAAATATGATGCAAATATGATTGAGGTGTCCAGATTTTTGTGTAATATATATGGTATATATATATTACACAAAAATCTGTTATATATACCTGTTGAAGAAAGAATTAAGATAGAATAAATATTATTCATTTTCTATAGGCACTTATTATTATTAGCACTTTATTTGAAATTATAATGCAATGAAATGATAACCAGAGAAACATCAAATTATAATAAGTGCCTTATAAAAAATTTGGTCGCTGTAACCATATTTTTAAAATATTTCTTATGAAATGCATATATTAACGACATATGAAATTTTAATTGCTATATTGCTTATAAATAATAATTTTTAAAGTTAAATCAAATCTATAGAGATCTATTTGTAGAATATAATTTTTTATATGATTGAGAATATTTTACTACTATTGATTAGAATGACAATTTAATACTATTTCAATTGCATTTTCATCCATACATATTTTCTGAAAATTTATTTATCATCAGTTATGAATATTTTAAAATATAAATCAGTTATATTTATAAATTTGAGATATAAATAATTATTATTTTATATTTCAATATTTATGATATTTTAACTTTTTTGTAATTAAATAAATATTGCATTTTTAGCAATCAGATATGGAAGAAGACATGCAATCAGAAGCACTGGATTTGTGTGTTACAGCATGTGAGAAGTACACCAATAATGAGGTTGCATTGAAATATTTTTCTCTTTGTTTTGAAATTTAAAAAATGCATAAAAACAGTATTATTACTATTTTACAGGCAGCTGCAAAATTAATAAAAGAATCAATGGATAAAAAATATGGCCCATCTTGGCATGCTGTAGTTGGTAAAAACTTTGGAATGGAATTAACTTACAAATTGCAAACACTCTTATATATGTTTACTGGTGGAACAACAGCTGTGTGTTTATGGAAGTGTCCGTAATTATACAAAACAGTATTATTTATTTTAACTAAAACTAATTCAAAATTTAGTTTTATTTTAAACTTGATTTGATACAAATACTTGAAGTATTTTATTACCAGGTTTAAAATTGGATTTAATCCAAAATTATTTGTTTATTATATATACTACAGTAATGTTATTAAAGAAAAATCCATCCAAATATTAACACTAAAGTTGTGATTTTTGGTAGTTTGCTCAATATTTTATTATATAAAATCTTTGAATGTAACTACAATATTGTTTACATAACTTATTTGAATGCTATGCAAATCTATTTTCTTTATATTTTTTTAAACTTTAATAACTGTGATATTTATTAAAAACATTCCAAATATTACCGTAAATTATATATATATATACATCCTTGTGTATGAACATGTTATTTTTTTCTAACAATAAAAATCTTAATCATAAAACTTGTGATAAGAATTATTTTAAATGAGTTTAAGCATTAAATATATTTTACACCAAAAATTTTGTTTACTGTGATTTTCTGTAAATAATCTGTGTTATCTATGGTGTATGTTTAGAAGTTAGTTTTAAAGTGCATGCAGATTATATGACAATTTTAAATTTCAATTACAAATTCATCCAACCACTTTTCCTTTGTCTATACTTACCAAGAGTGTCTTCAAAAATGTGAAACATATATTTATGCAAATATTTGAAGGATTTGCCATCATAATTTTTTCAGAAGCCATTAAAGATGTATACCAAACAAAAAACTGGAACTATATAAATCAACTAACTGACACTAAATGCAAATTCATCCTTCTATCCTTTGAAAATTTAACTTTCAAAGGATAGAACATTTTTGTGTTTTTTTGTGCATTCATTCCTGATGAGGGCCTCGAAAAGATGGCCGAAAATGTTTGAACATTAAAATTTCTTTGTTTATTATGTGCTGGAATTTGCATTTAGGTGTCAGTTAGTTGAAAGATATACATCTTTCAACTAAGTATACTTGTTCTATTCTGTTTTCTGTATGTCAATCCAAATTTTAATTGATATTAAACATATTTGCTTGAACTTGTTTCTTAAAAGATGATAAATTTCCAACAATTCCTTAATCTTTCTATATAATAATTCTCAGGAAACTAAAAGTGGATTTCAATTGTTTGAATTTTACAATTTACAAAAGAAAATTCTGTTCTTTTGTAAATTGTAAACTTCAAACATCTCCTGAAGAAGGTCAATTTAGAAGACCAGAAACATTTGAATAGTAAAACAAACATTCATTGCATTATAAATGTTAGGTTTTGTGTTTAATGCTTACTGAAAGGTGGATAGTGTTATCAGGATGGGGAGTGATTGCTGCCTAAAGTATTTTCCATTGCTGTCCATGTTGTGTGCAGTGTATTGGGAGAGCAAAAGGATAAGTCCAGTGCTGACTCTTGGTTTCCTGGTGCCAATACTCTAGAGCTCTACTGGTTTTGTTAGCTTAATCTTGCTTGAATCCCATAGAGAGTAATTGGCATTGAAGTCTCCAGATATAAGTGGAGGTAGCATTGAAGTCTCCAGATATAAGTGGGCTCTAAATCTAAATTATTTGATGATGAATTCTCTATGTGGGGTGTATATGTTGGCTAAGGTCATGGAGGATAACAAACCACATGACTTGACCACCTACAGCAGAAGTTAGTGTTGGGATGGAGACATGCTGTGTTGTGTAGTGATCTCTGACCACTATTAAGATGCCACCACCTGTTTGGTGTACTCTGCTGTGTAGATAAATTATGAATCCTGGAAGGTGGAAATCCTGTGTTGGGCAAAGGCAAGTCTCCTGTATTAGGAGAATGTCTGAAGTCTGTAAGAGAGGAGCCAAGTAATTGGGTGTTGTTTGTATAGAGTTTTCTAGCATTCCATTGGAAGAATCTGAGGGATGGGAATTTTTTACTAGTTTCTGAACATTGTGAGGATAGAGATCATTGTTGTCAGATATGGAATGATTGAGTGGTCCTTTGATGGTGTACTACTGCTTTCAGAGGGACAGTTCATTGCTTGGGGCAATGTTGATTCTTGGTCCTCTAAACCTATTGTCAATTTGGGGCTGGATGTGTGCTGTTGGTTGTTACATTGGAGCTGAACTCCTGGTGTCTAGAATGTTTGGCTGATCAGCTACTGATGCCCTTAGTTTGTTTCAATCATTGTGATGATGCTACTGCAGTGGGACAAAAGGAGGCTGCAAGCCTGGTATAGTTGTTGGTATAGACAGGTAGAGAGATTACACAAGAAATTTTATTTTTTATTGAAAATACAAGGGTTGTCCCAAAAGTAATGCACAGTTGGCTCTAACTTGAAAAATATTTATTTAAGAAGATACAAGTGATTACAGGCCTTCAAAATAATCCCCTCCCTTATCAATACATGCTTGCCAGCAGTGTGGAAGTGCTTGGATTCTGAATCTGTCGAGTCACTTTGTAAAGTACTAAGTTATTTTTACAGCTTTTACAATGATTAGCGACATTACTTTGTGCCAGAAATAGCCGTTACCTAACGGGTACTTTATGTGGATTCGCGTTAATTTGCCAGGTCTGGACTTTAAGTGTACACCGAAAGAAATAATGACAAAGTTAGTCAAAAAACAATCCAATATTTAATAATAATTCTAGTAATAACTATGTACAAAATTTAATAACAATCAACAACAAATTTATTCAAAGAAAAAATCAATAAGAATCAACCCAACAAAAACTCAAATCAATCTATTTGCTAACTTAAATCTATTCCCCTTTGGAACTCGACAAAAATTTCAAAGACTTAACTTATGTACAACAATTCTTATGAACTAAGGTCGTAATCGTCACCTCAATATACTAGGAACCTTTTTCCTCAACTCTCAAGACTTTCTCTAATCTTCAATCCACAAATTGAATAACTTCAAATTGCCCTGGAACCACTATCGCTATCGGACACCTCTTGTTGTTCGCTGCTATGAAGTTCACCTCGGTCATCTTCACTTGCGGTTTGGACTTTATACTATGAGGTGACGTCACAATTCTGATTGAGATCACTCCCCTCATTCACATACTTATCGCTAACAGTTAACTTTTCCTTTCTGCCTGGCAGCCTATTTCCTGACAACACTCACTAACTTTTTACATTATTCTTTCTGACACTTTTTGGGATGTTTTCTTCATTAAGGTTTAGCAAGTTCCTAAATTGTGCTTGTGGGGTCTCCCCACCTTTCTTGGTGTGGACTTACTTTTTCCGCTCGGGAGCGCAAGTGTGCGTGAGTTTTTTTCTACGGCGCTTTTTTTTCGTTGGTTAGTTGGTTCTATTTCTTCTATTTTTAAGTTTCTAAGGTGAGTGGCAAGGAAACCTTCATCCTAACAAAACATAAGCCCCAAACAAAAATAGAATAAAAAGCAAAATAAAAAATAACTAAATATAACGCTCGGACTTGGTTCCTTACAACTTCTCTTCGGAGCTCTTCCAGTATCGGAAAGTGCACTCCCGAAGGGGTTCCTTCAGCTTGGGAAAGAGATCGAAGTCAGGTGGGCTCAGATCAGGACTACAAGCTGGGTGACGGAGCTGTTCCTGACAATTGTTTGTTTGACAAGAAGTGCAGTACCCACTATGCCACCACCTTTCGTTTGCCTGGCACCTGTGTTAAAATACGATGCGTGCTTGTTTTCAAGATTCCTGTCTCTGCCTCAATTTCTCTTACCGTGATTGCCCAGTCTTCATCAAGCAATGCTGCAATGATTGAAGTGTTTGTGTTGTCAGCTGTTACAGTAAATGGCTGCCCCGTGTGTGGATCATCTTCGATGCTTGTTCAACCTTCTCGAAACTTCATATGCCACCTCTATACTGTGCTACGATTCACAATAAACCTTCCATACACTTCTTTTAACGCGGCATGAATTTCAGACACTTTTTTTACCACACACTGTTTCGATGTGAATATACGCAGGTTGCTCTATTGCTGAAATCCAACCTGACAGACTGTTCTCGTTGTCTTTTCAAATTTTTGGCATTTTTCCTTTAAACGAATCCCATTACCATATGATACCAATGTGTTTGTAAGACTTCAATCTACTTTGTCAGCTATCTACATTGCCTACAATGCCCGCTAGACCATGCTGTGCATTACTTTTGGGACAACCCTTGTAGTTTTAAAAGAGGTGTATGTCTAACAAAAAAGTTAAATACAAAAAAAACCAGATTCAAACATTAGATGTTTATTATATCAGACAAAAAATGTGTGAATCAATCTTTTTAATGCTCTATATTTATTTTTATTATTACAGTAGAGCCTCGAAAACTCGGCACTCGATAACCTGGTACTCTGGATAACTCGGCCACACCCTGGCAGGGCAAAAAAATCCTTAGTTAATTTTCATGATAAAGACAGCTTTATGCCTCATAAAGTATTTTTCTGAGGTCTGTCTTATCAGGTAAATTACTGTACACAGTGTATTCATTAATTTTCATTTTCAAAGACATACTTTTCCTTTCTTTAAGGGTATTTGGGCAGTTTATTCTGTTGTATTCTCAAGTAAACAATACATACAAGTACAGTACAGTATTTTCTGAGGAAAAAACTCATACTTATTTTTTTTAACCCCATTCCAAACTCGGCCACCCTTCAGTCCACATTAGGCCGAGTTTTCGAGGCTCTACTGTATTATAGACATGTGAAATAATTTAATGTAAATTATTAATAATTAACCATTTCTAAAAGGCTACATAAAATGTATTTGAAAGATATGATTTAATATGCTAGAGCAGGGATTGGCAACCATTGGCATGCATACCAAACGTGACACGCAGAATGATTTTCAGTGGCACTCTGATTGAATAAAAATTATATTTTAATTATTAATTACACATTTAAATGGTACTCACAGTTCAGCCAAGGCAACAGTACATTAAAAACAAATCTTGTTTGTATGTTTCTATTACAGCACATGTGTTTACGCTCCATGTCACATCTGTGTGTTATGCAAACACTTCAAATGTAAGAACATAAGTCAATTAACAGCTTAATTTCAAAATTATACATTTTTGAAGTCCATTATAACTAGACTAATTTTGATAACATATATAATAAACTTGATAGAATCATGTCAGCACATGGAACAACACTGTAACTTACATTTGGCACAACACCAGTGAAAGGTTGCCAATCCCTGTGTTATAGTATTTCTTATTCATCCATAATTCAGTGAATAACCATTGGGTCCATTGGTTTTGCATGTGTGAAAACCTAATGACCAAGTATTCCGATAAGGTTACACCTATGTGTGGGCATGAGATTCAGGGAGGTCTTTTGTTCAGGTCAGTTGAACAAGCAGGATATGACCGGAGTCCAGTCCAGACCGTCATAACCACCCAACTTGTAGTTCTTCATGAGAGATTAAATGAGAATTATACAATTAGAGATCTTTATGCCTTAAGTCCTAACAATGATTATGAACATTTAAAATTAAAACTTGGCCGATGGTATTTACATTTTAAAAAATATAAAAATATCACAAATATACAAAAATATTTTTGTTTTCTTTTTGCTGTTTCCAATTTGTATTTTATTGTGGAGGTAGAGCCTCAAATAAAAGGTTGTCTCTGTACATAAAAATTGTTTTGGACACTGTCACTGGTGTGTTGAAACAACAGAAAAGGAAAATGAAAACAAAGATTTCTGTATATTTGTGATATTTTTATATTTTTTAAACCATGAACATTGCTTCTCCCAGAAATGACAAATCAAATGTTAAATATCTGTAAAATTATTATACTAATGTATACAGGTGCTCCCTTAAGTACAAACAGGTTAGATTCCTGAGGTTTTGTCATTGAGTTGAAAACTAACCTATAAAATACATTTGTACATAGAATAACCACTTACTGTTAGTATTTTAACCTTCAATGTACTTAATAGAATACATTATATTCATTTACCCACTAGTATCAGATATTTCAAATGTGATTTTTTCACCTAACACACTTTGTTTTATAATGTCAAGTTTAGAGCCATGGTAGTAAAGAAAAATTGCAAACAATAGTGAAAAATACAGTACTATTATTATCAACTTCAATGCTACCTTGCCAGTGGCAATAGAACCTCAAAATTCATACAAAAAAATGACAATACACAATAGAAATAACTCCACATTATTTATTTATTACTGGCAAAAGACTAACTTAAAATCCACCTCACAACTGGCAAGACAACTTCAGAATCCACACAAAATTTAAATTTTAGATGTAAGATCAAATTGTAAGTCTGAAAGTTTTTAAGTAGGGGAGCTTCTGTAGTATTAATGTGATTTGCAGACATTTCTGGAAGGTAAGATACATTACAAANATGATTATTGATGACAATGTGTGAAATTCCATTTAATCCATGCAAGGTGTGATTACCAGAGCCCCTTCGGCCGCCAATTTAAAGCGTTTTAAACTTTAAAATTGGCGTTTCCACTTCCCGGAACGAGGACCCAGGGGTTGGATTTGTAGGAAGCGAGTGTTGGAGTTGTTTCATTGTGTCGAATTACACAGAACGAGGCGCCTTGACGTGTAACTTCGGCCGCAACTCGCTAATAAAAATATATAATTAAGATTCAGAGAAATACAGATCCTAACTCTATGCAGAGATGTTACAATTTTTAAAGTTTACTTTTAATATTAAAATTCTGTGTAAGAAACGAATTGTAGTGTAAAATTAAAATAAATAAATATATATTATTATTAATTTTTCACGTCGAATTAAATTACATATTTTGAAAGTTGTACATTTTGTTCGAAGATTAGAGAGGGCGTTGGATTTTGATTACGATGGAGGAGCAGGAAGGAAAGAAAGAGGTTGAGATTACGAAACAATTGTTTACATATCCTCTTGTTAAAGTATGATTTAGTATCTTATCATTCGCTGTTTTTGTTTTCTATACTTTTACTCGAGTTATCTTTTTATACTGTTGATAGCCACATAAATAAATGGCTAAATAAACCATTATGAACTGTAATGAATATTATATTAAATAACAAATGTAAACAATTACTAAAATTTTTTACAATGTCAATGTTTTATGCTGTTCAACTTATTGTAATGAAAACATATTATTATTTGTAATCGAATGGTATTAATATAATGTTTATCATAGTTATTTACATAGTGTAGAATGTATATATTGCTGCTTTGCTTTGATAGTGGCACAATCAAAAAGAAAACAAGACTGATTTTGCATTTTTTGGATAAATAAACTTAGGTACAGTACTTTCATCATGCAAAATGGCATATTTCTACCTCTATTAGATTCCCATCAGAGATTGTGTGTGTCAACTTGTATTCAACTTTTAGTCAATTAGAATTTTTAAAGTCTTCCCTTGTAAAATTAACATTTTAAAAATTATGCCACTATCAAAGCAAAGCAATAATATAAGAGTTTAAAATATGTAATTAATTCACATAAATTATACTGTTAAAAAATAATACAGTTAATATTTTTGTTTTTTCAATCATTTTTAGGAATTTAGCTCCTCCGTTACAAATATTTGAAATGGAAATCTTATAATTTTTAAATAAAGATATTCTCACTAGCAATTAAAATGTAACTATTATTATTATTGATGCACGGCAAGAACAATTAATGGTATTAATATCTGAGTAGAAAACCAATTGTTATTGATAAAGTTATCACAACATTTATGAAGCAGAAGGATAAAATTAATTTTCAAAATTATTTTTAAATACTGAAATAAAACCAGAAAGTAGAGTTAATTCCACAGGCAAAAACATTTGCACTTTGTTTAAAATATTGTTGCTGGTTTGTTAGGTTATTGCAATGTTGTTATTAGTAAATAAATAAACACAACTAAAATGTTTTTTATTCAAAGAAAAGCTACTGTTTTTTACAAAAATTTGTAGAAAACAAATTTTTCTGAAGAACAATAGTTCCTCAAAATATTTTCTGATTATATGCATACTACTAACTATATATAACTGATACCCATATCAAGTGCTATAGCAGAATGAAATCAAACATAATTAATAAAAATCAACTGTTTTATCACATTTCTATGCTGTTAGCATATGCACTAGGGTTTCTAATTTCCCAATCTTTTGCTTGTCCCAGGATTCTGGGATAAAAGTGTACTGTTTCCCAGGATCCCGAGATAGAATTATTTATTTTTAAGATATGCAAAATATCATGAAATCAAATGATATANATACATAGTAGTATATTATTTAATTACTATATGATTTAAAAATGATGTAAAGAATTTGACAGTGGATTAGTTAATTCTTTCTTTATATTGCCATTTGACTGTAACTCTTTCTATTTTTATCAGGACATAGAAAATCATGATATGGTTCTATAAATCAGAAATATACAGTAATGATATGCCAAGTTACTCATATGATTGCATAAAATGAATAAATATAACATTAACCCAAAATATATATAATATAAGCGAAACAAACTGCTAAATTATTTTTGAGCTATAAATAGACTAATTTAATAATTAGGTTTCATAAAAAATTGTGAATGCTAATAATGAGTAAAATTATCATCAAATCTAACCGTACTTGAGATAAGACACAGGACCCCTTTAGCTCCCCACCCAGTTGACCTTCAATCACTAAAATTTAATAACATCACTCCTCCTAACACACAAACCTCCCTGCAAACTTTCTGAAATTTTCAACAAAAAGTAAAAGAGTTATTAAGCTTTCAAAGAGGGTGAACAAAATTGTGGAGGATCCCCTCCACACACACACACAGACTTACATCCATACACATAGAAAAAAAAACCAAATTTTTTTGCATTTCTCAAAGTTTCACGGTCTCCTGAGTCCAAAAATTTTAAAATCTTGGGGGTCACTTTTTGACTGATCACCATGCTTTCTTTCTGTTATATACTGTATAACAGAGCTGGGAAAGCAAAAATACTGTATATACTAAAAATATATTAATTAAATAAATTTTATATTACTTATTTAACTTAACTTAAAAATTACTTACTCTGAGATATGAAAGAATATATCTTCAGCACCAGTGCTAGGTGTTATAAAGCCATGTCCACGTTGCCGACAAAAATATTTTACTTTACCATATTCCACTGGATTTGCAGCAGCTCTTTCAGAACTGTAAAAATAAAAAATATTTTTATAGTACTAACTTATATTAACAAATTTATTTCATTATTAAAAAAATTATTACATCAATAAAAATTAATAAATTATATATAATACTGGGTTTTTACAACCAAGTTTTGTATAATTAACCTCAAAACGTCAAAATATTTTAGTCAACTATAAATTACATTACTGAAATCAAAGACTTGAATGTAACACCTAACAGTTAATTTCACTAGCTTAAAATTTGATAATATAATTATTATTTTACTGTTATTTATAAGGCATAAAGTAACAACTAATCTAAACTTTTTAATATATAGATAAAACAAATGGATTTATTTTAATATATACAGTAGATCTTGTTTTAATGAATCACTTTGGTCACCAAGATCCATTATATTGAGAACAATAGATTTCCTGCACACCCATGAAAATATCTGTTGTTCAAAAAATTTTTGGTTTTTGATCCTCTGCATATAAGAAATATCTGTATTTGAAATTATTCAGTCTCTTGAGATCTCTATTCTTTATTCTATAGAAACACATATGTTACAAAATTGCATATTATGCCATGTGTTCATGACAAAGATGATGGAAACTGTATATATTGTAAGAACAAAAAGAAGCAAATTATGTAATGGTACACTCATTAGCATTTCATTTGATGTCACAATTTGTTAAAAAACTTGCCACATTGATTTGTTTTGATGCTGCTTCATTGCCTTTTGAATACAACCGCTTGATATAAGTGTGACTGGAGGGTCGGCACCTCTTTGATGCCCTGTCAGGACTGACACCACCGTGTCCTGATTGACATGGAAACCAAGACAGCGTGTTGATTCAATCACGCGAGCAGCCACGTGTGCGGGTGATTGGATCCAGGATCTAAATTTGGGTTGAGAGAGAGCATACTGGTAGTAAAATACTCAGATACGAAAGTTAACAACTAAATACCCATTTATTTTCAATGAAGAGGAATACATGATACAATATATTGAATTATATATCAACCATATATTTTATTAGCTAATTATTATTTCTTATCTAATATATATCTAGCTAGCAATCGTGAGAGAGAGAGTTTACAATTGTCCATGAATCAGGAAATACCTGCGTTGATGGTGATGATTCTTGATTTGAGATTCTTGAATTGAGGTTGAGATTAGGATCTAGAGGGTGAGGATTTGGATCGTTGGACTGGTCTGGATCAAGAAAGTTCTTCTAGGCACAGTGGAAAGTAACATGAAAATCTGACAGAGTATGATTGGCACTGACACAGGAAAATTTTTTATGACTAATCCAAGAGTGACTGGTGACGACTCCCTTTTCGGCCGTCAAATTTGATATCAGTGCGATATCACCTGGCTAAGAGGTCAGCAGATCACAGGAATGCATCGCTTTCACCATCGAGAAAATGTAAATGGAGATTTTCTCAGGTAGCTAAGGACAACAATTGTTGAGCAAGTATGACGACATCGACAATTGATTTTTGTTAAAATTCGGAGTATCACATAAGCAATGTCATGTATAGTCTTTTCATTTATGCTCAAACTCATCAAGAAAGTCTTCACAACTTGGAAAGACTCAACGGCCTGATAAAGTACTACAATTTCAGTACTACACTTGGACCAGTATCAGAATGTTTACTAGGTAGATGGCTCGTCCTCCAATTACATAAAACTGCTGACTCTCTTTGTACAATTTTTCAATTTACAGCACATATCTGAGATGTAACAAGTGCATCATTGAACTATACAAATTCTCAGACACAACCAAATATTAACTAATGTTGAAAAAAAACAAAATTTACTATAAACGAGGTTAGAAAAAATCTGTTATTCCATGTTATGGATCTGTTAAAAGGAGGTAGAATTACATCGATCTGGCAGGACCTGAGAAAAAATCCATTAATCCAAAAAATATGTTGTTCCACAATCCTTTAAAATGAGATTCTACTGTACAGTCGACCCCCCCTATAAGATATAGATACGTTCCAATTATTAGGAATCCGATTTCTTACAAGTCGTTCCAATCACAGCCCGACATGTGTTAAGTTTACGGACTACGGCTGATTGAAAGGTTTTCTTCCATAAAATTAATCGATTCTACACTAATCTGACTCAACATTTCCAAAATACGTATATTTTTTCGTAGTTTTATAGGAATCGTAATTATAGGGACCGTAATTATAGGGGGGTCAACTGTATATAAATTTTTAAACTGACAGAAACTCTTAAATACTAAACAACCAAGAAACACTATTTTCAATTAACAATTAATAAATAAATCCAATCATAAGCATTAAAAATTAAAAACTTTGCATTTATGATAAAAACATATAAAAATACTCAATATTCCAGCAGTCAAGATAATGGATGGTTAATAGAGAGGTTGCAGTTGACATTTTCATCGCGAAAACGTGTATGTCGGACATTTAGTGCCGCCTTCCTGTAAGCCTAGAAGTTTAACAATGGCATTTGGAACGTCAGTGGAATCGTGCTCGACGTTCCAAATGCCATTGTCAAACTTCTAGGCTTACAGGAAGGCGGCATTAAATGTCCAACATACACTTTTTCGCGATGAAAACGTCAACTGCAACCTCCTTAATAAGAATGTATTATGTTATTAAACATGACTCCTTTATAAAAATTTGTTTTGAATCAGACTTGTTTTAAAATGGACACATCCTTCTAGTATAAAATAAATCCATCAATGTAACTGGCTACCATTGATTGTTAAAAACATTTGAGTAAATAAACAAATTTTTGTCATATGTTTAAAGGATTAGAACAACAAAGAGTAAATTTGTTTTGTGATATGACATTACACCGTTTAAGAAATGATATTACACCATTATTTCATAATTGTGTAATATCATTTTTTTCATTTATTTAACAAAAAGTTAACAATAACAATAAATTAAACTAAGACATCTAACAGTAAGATTTTATAAATCAGTCATAAAAACTGTTTTTATGACTCTTCTTAAGTTTTATATGCTAATTTTTTAGAGTTAATATACAGTGGGTGATCAGTTAATGAACATAATCCATTCAAAGACAATGTTCACATCTGAATAGTTTGTTAACCGATTATCGATTTACAATAGATTTTTATGAGAATTTGATTAATTCATTCTGAAGACCCCAAAAAATAAATAAATTATATCATTTCTTACTATGTTTATTTATATGTAATAACAAACTAAAAGCAATCTCTCCATTTTTTCATAGATGGCACATCTTTGTTTTTCAGATGTGATTTTTGTTACTCCTTTATATATTTGAGTCTTTTTGATTATATCTTTCTTAGCTAAGATTGTGCCTACTGCAGATCTGTTGAAGCCATACTGTCTAGAAACACCAGATATCTTCTATCCATTCTCTACCTTGGCTATTATCTCTTGGTAAGTTTCTATAATGAACAGTTCCTGTCATTCCACTCTTTTTAGGCCCCATAATATTTACAGATTTTTAAAAATAAAAATCTGAATTTTTGTAAGTGTGTTAAGCCCCAATAGACCTAGGTCTGTTAGGCGATGTTAGAGGGTCAAGGCACGGACAAATTAAATTAAGGACTTTACAAATTTGGTGAAATTTTAGTAGCAAAGGTTTAATCATAAATATTTACAAAACATTCATCTGTTCTAAAACATGAGAGGCACATAAATCTATTTAAATTTACAAGATTAGGGAACACGCACACTATACGAGAAAAAGGATTGAAGATATTACTTCTCCTTTTAAAAAGACATAATAATCAACATACTGACAAAAATAATGGTTTTCGGAGGTCCTTCGATGTTTCCTGTTTTAATATCTTGAACTTATTTCATGAACAACGGGCGTATTCTATACGATGGATTTGGATTCCGTTCTCTTCATTTGAAAGTTCACACGTGTCAGTCCCTCTCTTCTTCCTTATTCTTATACCACGTAGTCTGTTGATCGCTCAAGAACCAGGAACCGGAAAAAAGTCCTCTTTTAAATGGGAGTTCCAATATTTATACTTCCCGCCATTGGGTGTGATGTGAAACACACGTGATGTTGGTCACTGACCAATCAACAAGCGCGATGAGTCCAACCCGTTCACAATCCGGTACCATAAAATAAAATGGAATTTTACAACAAAACCCGACATGACACATGTCATATATATAAAATAAACAGAATAAACTATACATAGTGCTTGGGCACTACAAGTGCTTTTCTGAACGAAAAGCACTTACAATTCAGAGAACAGAAATCAACTAGTGCAAAAAGGTTATAAATATAATTGTGAAAGTCTTGTTCCATAAACCATTCATAAATGCCAGTAAAATATAGTTTTACAAATCTTAAATGCATTATCTCTTCTTGTGTTTGTTCTGTCAGGTGTTCATTATTCAAACATGTGTTTGTTGTCCGAACATAAAAATCTTTCGTGAAAGTGTTCGTTATCTGATTTGTTCGTAGTCCAAATTGTTTGTTGACCGATCACCCACTATATTTTCTTCTTATTAGATGTTCATGTCTTTTTTCATATTCCATTTCCTTTCTTTTAAAGTTTAGCTTTTCGGAATTTAAGTTTTTTAAATTTAGCTTTTAAACGTATTTTTACTCTTTAAATCTTACCTTAGAATATTTTAATATTTTNACTAAATTTTCATTCTGTATATTCTGTACTAAAAACAACATTGACTACAATTCAAGAATTATTCTAAAATACACAAGAAATTTAAAATTATTTTGAAATTCAAATGTATTAATATAAATTGGAAAATTTAATTATGCTTAATTGTTTCAGAAACTTTATTAAATCCATTTCAGAAAATACCTTTCCACAATCAAAGCCCATATTCATAATTATATTTCTTGACAAAATAAAAATTTGCTGATATAAAATTAGTATAATTTTGAAATTTTTTAAATACATTATCTAGTTATGGCATTAATTGTATTTACGACTTTTGAGAGCAACTACATTTTTAATATGCATATAAAAGTGTGTGTTGCAGACAAATCATTTGAAGAATTGAAAATTTAAAAAAATTATTTAGTTAATTTTTTCAAACAAAAAAAATAAGAACTATTTATTCCAATTTCTACAAAGTATTTTACATATATTTATTGCTTTGATTAACTTTGGTGCTATATAAAGTGTACAGGGAATACGGACAATCTTTTATGATTTATGACTATTTTAAAGAGAAAAGTTTTTTCAGTATATATGTATATTAATAACTAAGTAATTTGTCTCCCTTTTTATAAATGAACAAGTAACATAAAATGTAACATTATTATATAAAGTGGACAGCCAGATGGCTGAGACAGTTGAGGTCAGCCTACTGCTCAGGGGATCTGAATTTGGATGAGCAACTCTGGCAATTTTTTGAAGGTAGTCTGTCCAAGATATTTCAGGCCCTGTCCCTCATAACCTGACCAACCACATTGTGGTTTAGTCAAACTCATTATGGGCATAGAAAAAAGAGACAGTAAAAATTAAAAAATGTAGACTATACAAGTAAGGTTATGTTTTGTTTGTATTTTTATGAAGTTTAATTCAAGTTAACTGATTGTAAACTTTAAAGATATCTATCAATAGTTCAATATCTGGCTATTCATCATTCCAAAATTAAATTAAATGTATATTTTCAAAATAAATATTTTTATTTAAACAAATGTTTCAGCAATTCTACAGCTTTTAACTTTTATAAAATGAAAAAAGACCCTAAAAATGCATACAATATTGATTTCCAATTTGCATTTTAACATGGAATGTATTAATAAGAACACATGTTTTATGATATTTATGCACAGTTTTTATATTTATATGGAAATATATTGAAGCTTCAATTACTACAATAAAATTTTAATAATTTTTATAAGATTAATTTGAGTATGAAAAAGAAGCATCATCAGTTAAATTATAAATCGCAATCCTATTTTATAATTAAAATTGCAAAATTGTTATAGTAATAAATATTAACTCATTACAAAAATTTTATATTTATACTAAATAAGTAAATTTACAATTAAGAATTTAAATATATTTTTATAATATATTAAAACAAGATATCTCAAACACACTTATAACAGTAGTATATTGATTTATTAAATACTTTTTTCTTTTTTAGCATTTGCAATTAGCAATTTTATTGATATGTATGATAGCAAATGAAGAAAACTGAATCCATTTGATTATCTCAAATATTGTCGTCAAACTGTATTAAAACATTGATATTATTCATTCATTTATAAATTTATCAAAAATCAATATAATAAAAGATATTTTACCTAAAATTTAGTTATAAATAAACTATTAATAATGGCTAATCAGATTCAATTTTCTTCACAAAGAAATAATATGCAAATAAGCAGTTTTATCTTTACTATAACAATATCATAAGATTTCATACTTATTCTTATATATAATTTTCATAAGCAAGTACAGATCATTTCTAAATACAGCATTTAATAGCTTAAACAGATTTGCAATATGATACATTTAAAAATATAGTAATAAAAATAAATTGTTATGGTAATAAAAACAATGTAAGTAAAGGATAGACCACTACAAAGTTAATTATCAGCAATACTGAGCATATAAACAGCAACAACCTGATTTCTTTAACCTTTACAAATATACATTAATAAACAATTTTAAAATTTATTCAAATATGATTTTACCATTCCCTGTATTTAAAATTTTGAAATGTATAATTAATGTATTCAATAAAAATTATCATCTATGTTTTTCTGATTTTAAACTTAATATGTAAAAATAGAAGAATTTTAGAAACTAAAGAAATTCTTATGTTTACATAATTCTTAAAATATTAAAACATTTTTTGTCTACTTCAAAGATACGTAATTCAATTTTAAAATATTTTATCTTTGTTATAATAAATTTTAAAAAGTATCAGTAAATTCAATTTTTTGAAATAAAATATCAATTTACGAATGTAAAATTTTGTTTTACATATAAAAGTTTATTAATACTTTTTATAAATAATCTAATCAGTTATAAAAAAGTATATCTTAATAAAAAAAATTTATTTATTTACTTTCAAAAATATTTCGATAGTTGAAAATCTGAAAAGTTGATAACTCTTGTCTAAATGCAACATTCGAACTTTAGGATATATTTTGACATATGAAAGTATAAATGAATGGTCAGCACACATTTTTGAAAAATTGATACAAAATCAAAAACAGTATAAATTAAAATATTGGTGCTGATATGAATTTGACTGTTAGTTTCTACATAAGAAATAGTGTGTCAGAAATATTTGCAATTTCAGTATGGAGATTATTATCAAATTGGATAAATATAAATTTATGGACAAAAAGTTTAAATTTTTAAAAAAGAGTATAAAAAAATTTTCTAAAAATTTCATTATAGACAGTAGAAAAATCTCTTAAAATAATGCTTTCAATGGATTATAAACATAGATTAAAAAGTATGTTCCTAAAAGTACAAAACATTTTAAAAAACAAGTTTCTTTATGAAGATGTTCCAGTTTCTTTTCTTATTATATTTCAAATATTTCTGAATATGACAGTTTTAATTTAAAATAGAATTTGAAATTTCAACTGCTATATTTTTTCTTCATAAATTTTCTATATTTTTTAAAATTACTATTTTCATTAGCTAGTAAATTTTTTCATATTTTTCAGAGATAACTTTTCATTATAAATGCATCTGTTAGATCATTCTACAAAAACATCAAATATTTAGTAAATATTTTATCTAAATTCAAAAAGTAAAATATAGCTCTATCATTATTATTATTCTTATTATTATTATTATTATAATTCACTACTAGAAAGTTTCAACAGCAAGATTTTTTAATGGCAATTTTAATAATTTCCTTAATTATGAGTTGAAGTAAAATCAGCAATAGGAGAAGGAGGGCAATCCCAACGCTCATGAGTGCCTGGTCCTAAATTAGTAATAACAACATGAACTGCTTGCATTTTTTCATTCTTGGGTGGAATTAAGCAGAGTTTATATGATACATCATCTCCTGGACATGGTGCATATTCACCTTCAATGCTAAAAAATGAAAAATTCTATAAGTGATAATTTTGAAGTATATTAAAATACATGTTAATATTGCATTAATTTCTTTAAAATATTCCAACTAAACAAAATTGGAAAGCACAAACAGATCTAATATACCATATATTAATTGATATTTTAAATTAGATAATTCTTTCAATTTGAAAATCTTCAAAGTTACTATAAGATTATTATTACAGTTATAACTTTAAAAAATATTTAAATTATTTCAAAAATGAAGTATTTATAATTTTTAATTCTAAAAGCTTTCAGTATTAATGATTAAAAAAAAAAAAAAAGGATTTGAAAAGATTTCTATTTCCATATTTGCAATTAACAAATTCATTGGATTTGAAATGAGAACACATGGTGATTTCTTCATAATCAAAATTCTGCATTGTTTGAACTATTGTTTGTATATACATAGTAGTATATTATTTAATTACTATATGATTTAAAAATGATGTAAAGAATTTGACAGTGGATTAGTTAATTCTTTCTTTATATTGCCATTTGACTGTAACTCTTTCTATTTTTATCAGGACATAGAAAATCATGATATGGTTCTATAAATCAGAAATATACAGTAATGATATGCCAAGTTACTCATATGATTGCATAAAATGAATAAATATAACATTAACCCAAAATATATATAATATAAGCGAAACAAACTGCTAAATTATTTTTGAGCTATAAATAGACTAATTTAATAATTAGGTTTCATAAAAAATTGTGAATGCTAATAATGAGTAAAATTATCATCAAATCTAACCGTACTTGAGATAAGACACAGGACCCCTTTAGCTCCCCACCCAGTTGACCTTCAATCACTAAAATTTAATAACATCACTCCTCCTAACACACAAACCTCCCTGCAAACTTTCTGAAATTTTCAACAAAAAGTAAAAGAGTTATTAAGCTTTCAAAGAGGGTGAACAAAATTGTGGAGGATCCCCTCCACACACACACACAGACTTACATCCATACACATAGAAAAAAAAACCAAATTTTTTTGCATTTCTCAAAGTTTCACGGTCTCCTGAGTCCAAAAATTTTAAAATCTTGGGGGTCACTTTTTGACTGATCACCATGCTTTCTTTCTGTTATATACTGTATAACAGAGCTGGGAAAGCAAAAATACTGTATATACTAAAAATATATTAATTAAATAAATTTTATATTACTTATTTAACTTAACTTAAAAATTACTTACTCTGAGATATGAAAGAATATATCTTCAGCACCAGTGCTAGGTGTTATAAAGCCATGTCCACGTTGCCGACAAAAATATTTTACTTTACCATATTCCACTGGATTTGCAGCAGCTCTTTCAGAACTGTAAAAATAAAAAATATTTTTATAGTACTAACTTATATTAACAAATTTATTTCATTATTAAAAAAATTATTACATCAATAAAAATTAATAAATTATATATAATACTGGGTTTTTACAACCAAGTTTTGTATAATTAACCTCAAAACGTCAAAATATTTTAGTCAACTATAAATTACATTACTGAAATCAAAGACTTGAATGTAACACCTAACAGTTAATTTCACTAGCTTAAAATTTGATAATATAATTATTATTTTACTGTTATTTATAAGGCATAAAGTAACAACTAATCTAAACTTTTTAATATATAGATAAAACAAATGGATTTATTTTAATATATACAGTAGATCTTGTTTTAATGAATCACTTTGGTCACCAAGATCCATTATATTGAGAACAATAGATTTCCTGCACACCCATGAAAATATCTGTTGTTCAAAAAATTTTTGGTTTTTGATCCTCTGCATATAAGAAATATCTGTATTTGAAATTATTCAGTCTCTTGAGATCTCTATTCTTTATTCTATAGAAACACATATGTTACAAAATTGCATATTATGCCATGTGTTCATGACAAAGATGATGGAAACTGTATATATTGTAAGAACAAAAAGAAGCAAATTATGTAATGGTACACTCATTAGCATTTCATTTGATGTCACAATTTGTTAAAAAACTTGCCACATTGATTTGTTTTGATGCTGCTTCATTGCCTTTTGAATACAACCGCTTGATATAAGTGTGACTGGAGGGTCGGCACCTCTTTGATGCCCTGTCAGGACTGACACCACCGTGTCCTGATTGACATGGAAACCAAGACAGCGTGTTGATTCAATCACGCGAGCAGCCACGTGTGCGGGTGATTGGATCCAGGATCTAAATTTGGGTTGAGAGAGAGCATACTGGTAGTAAAATACTCAGATACGAAAGTTAACAACTAAATACCCATTTATTTTCAATGAAGAGGAATACATGATACAATATATTGAATTATATATCAACCATATATTTTATTAGCTAATTATTATTTCTTATCTAATATATATCTAGCTAGCAATCGTGAGAGAGAGAGTTTACAATTGTCCATGAATCAGGAAATACCTGCGTTGATGGTGATGATTCTTGATTTGAGATTCTTGAATTGAGGTTGAGATTAGGATCTAGAGGGTGAGGATTTGGATCGTTGGACTGGTCTGGATCAAGAAAGTTCTTCTAGGCACAGTGGAAAGTAACATGAAAATCTGACAGAGTATGATTGGCACTGACACAGGAAAATTTTTTATGACTAATCCAAGAGTGACTGGTGACGACTCCCTTTTCGGCCGTCAAATTTGATATCAGTGCGATATCACCTGGCTAAGAGGTCAGCAGATCACAGGAATGCATCGCTTTCACCATCGAGAAAATGTAAATGGAGATTTTCTCAGGTAGCTAAGGACAACAATTGTTGAGCAAGTATGACGACATCGACAATTGATTTTTGTTAAAATTCGGAGTATCACATAAGCAATGTCATGTATAGTCTTTTCATTTATGCTCAAACTCATCAAGAAAGTCTTCACAACTTGGAAAGACTCAACGGCCTGATAAAGTACTACAATTTCAGTACTACACTTGGACCAGTATCAGAATGTTTACTAGGTAGATGGCTCGTCCTCCAATTACATAAAACTGCTGACTCTCTTTGTACAATTTTTCAATTTACAGCACATATCTGAGATGTAACAAGTGCATCATTGAACTATACAAATTCTCAGACACAACCAAATATTAACTAATGTTGAAAAAAAACAAAATTTACTATAAACGAGGTTAGAAAAAATCTGTTATTCCATGTTATGGATCTGTTAAAAGGAGGTAGAATTACATCGATCTGGCAGGACCTGAGAAAAAATCCATTAATCCAAAAAATATGTTGTTCCACAATCCTTTAAAATGAGATTCTACTGTACAGTCGACCCCCCCCTATAAGATATAGATACGTTCCAATTATTAGGAATCCGATTTCTTACAAGTCGTTCCAATCACAGCCCGACATGTGTTAAGTTTACGGACTACGGCTGATTGAAAGGTTTTCTTCCATAAAATTAATCGATTCTACACTAATCTGACTCAACATTTCCAAAATACGTATATTTTTTCGTAGTTTTATAGGAATCGTAATTATAGGGACCGTAATTATAGGGGGGTCAACTGTATATAAATTTTTAAACTGACAGAAACTCTTAAATACTAAACAACCAAGAAACACTATTTTCAATTAACAATTAATAAATAAATCCAATCATAAGCATTAAAAATTAAAAACTTTGCATTTATGATAAAAACATATAAAAATACTCAATATTCCAGCAGTCAAGATAATGGATGGTTAATAGAGAGGTTGCAGTTGACATTTTCATCGCGAAAACGTGTATGTCGGACATTTAGTGCCGCCTTCCTGTAAGCCTAGAAGTTTAACAATGGCATTTGGAACGTCAGTGGAATCGTGCTCGACGTTCCAAATGCCATTGTCAAACTTCTAGGCTTACAGGAAGGCGGCATTAAATGTCCAACATACACTTTTTCGCGATGAAAACGTCAACTGCAACCTCCTTAATAAGAATGTATTATGTTATTAAACATGACTCCTTTATAAAAATTTGTTTTGAATCAGACTTGTTTTAAAATGGACACATCCTTCTAGTATAAAATAAATCCATCAATGTAACTGGCTACCATTGATTGTTAAAAACATTTGAGTAAATAAACAAATTTTTGTCATATGTTTAAAGGATTAGAACAACAAAGAGTAAATTTGTTTTGTGATATGACATTACACCGTTTAAGAAATGATATTACACCATTATTTCATAATTGTGTAATATCATTTTTTTCATTTATTTAACAAAAAGTTAACAATAACAATAAATTAAACTAAGACATCTAACAGTAAGATTTTATAAATCAGTCATAAAAACTGTTTTTATGACTCTTCTTAAGTTTTATATGCTAATTTTTTAGAGTTAATATACAGTGGGTGATCAGTTAATGAACATAATCCATTCAAAGACAATGTTCACATCTGAATAGTTTGTTAACCGATTATCGATTTACAATAGATTTTTATGAGAATTTGATTAATTCATTCTGAAGACCCCAAAAAATAAATAAATTATATCATTTCTTACTATGTTTATTTATATGTAATAACAAACTAAAAGCAATCTCTCCATTTTTTCATAGATGGCACATCTTTGTTTTTCAGATGTGATTTTTGTTACTCCTTTATATATTTGAGTCTTTTTGATTATATCTTTCTTAGCTAAGATTGTGCCTACTGCAGATCTGTTGAAGCCATACTGTCTAGAAACACCAGATATCTTCTATCCATTCTCTACCTTGGCTATTATCTCTTGGTAAGTTTCTATAATGAACAGTTCCTGTCATTCCACTCTTTTTAGGCCCCATAATATTTACAGATTTTTAAAAATAAAAATCTGAATTTTTGTAAGTGTGTTAAGCCCCAATAGACCTAGGTCTGTTAGGCGATGTTAGAGGGTCAAGGCACGGACAAATTAAATTAAGGACTTTACAAATTTGGTGAAATTTTAGTAGCAAAGGTTTAATCATAAATATTTACAAAACATTCATCTGTTCTAAAACATGAGAGGCACATAAATCTATTTAAATTTACAAGATTAGGGAACACGCACACTATACGAGAAAAAGGATTGAAGATATTACTTCTCCTTTTAAAAAGACATAATAATCAACATACTGACAAAAATAATGGTTTTCGGAGGTCCTTCGATGTTTCCTGTTTTAATATCTTGAACTTATTTCATGAACAACGGGCGTATTCTATACGATGGATTTGGATTCCGTTCTCTTCATTTGAAAGTTCACACGTGTCAGTCCCTCTCTTCTTCCTTATTCTTATACCACGTAGTCTGTTGATCGCTCAAGAACCAGGAACCGGAAAAAAGTCCTCTTTTAAATGGGAGTTCCAATATTTATACTTCCCGCCATTGGGTGTGATGTGAAACACACGTGATGTTGGTCACTGACCAATCAACAAGCGCGATGAGTCCAACCCGTTCACAATCCGGTACCATAAAATAAAATGGAATTTTACAACAAAACCCGACATGACACATGTCATATATATAAAATAAACAGAATAAACTATACATAGTGCTTGGGCACTACAAGTGCTTTTCTGAACGAAAAGCACTTACAATTCAGAGAACAGAAATCAACTAGTGCAAAAAGGTTATAAATATAATTGTGAAAGTCTTGTTCCATAAACCATTCATAAATGCCAGTAAAATATAGTTTTACAAATCTTAAATGCATTATCTCTTCTTGTGTTTGTTCTGTCAGGTGTTCATTATTCAAACATGTGTTTGTTGTCCGAACATAAAAATCTTTCGTGAAAGTGTTCGTTATCTGATTTGTTCGTAGTCCAAATTGTTTGTTGACCGATCACCCACTATATTTTCTTCTTATTAGATGTTCATGTCTTTTTTCATATTCCATTTCCTTTCTTTTAAAGTTTAGCTTTTCGGAATTTAAGTTTTTTAAATTTAGCTTTTAAACGTATTTTTACTCTTTAAATCTTACCTTAGAATATTTTAATATTTTCTTTTTTACAAATTTATTATTTTTTTTAAAGTTTTTATATAATTTTATCTGTTGTACATTTTATTATTTATCTTTGTTTTTTTTTTATTGTGTTTTTATTGTTAAATTGGAGGGCAGTTATCACCAATCCTAATGGGCTTTATTCTTTGTTCTCTATTCTCAATTACAATAAATAATAATAATAATATCTCAATAAAAAATATTAATTAACTAATTTGATCTTAATAAGGAATAAAAAAAATATTTATAATAATAATAATGAATAAAAAATATTCATTATTAATTATCATTATCACAATCAAATTATCTAATGAATACAATAACATTTAATTGGTTAATTTTTTTTATTAAACCAACACTAATTAAAAACAAATGACTTAAGTTAGAAGTTATTATTTGAAATAAACTTATTCATAAATTAACTTATATAAACCAATAATCCTGTTTAAAATCATTATAAATAATATGACAAATAATACATAAAGGGTGGCATATATGTATATCCTTGTGGGAAAATACTGTATTTTTAAACAGTTTGTTAGAAACAAATTATGTTTGAGAGCTTGATAGAGGAATAGATGATATTCAAGAAGTGTTTGATGACCTAACAAGTATTTGGTCCCAAACTGAAAGCTCTGAATGCACTGGAAAAGGCTGGAGGCAGTAACAAATTGTCTCCATACAACCCTCAATTAAATTCCCCAATTAGACTTCGCAATATGGGAGAAACTAAAGATAAAGTGTTTCCAATCAAAAACCTATAAATTCTTCAGGAATGCAACAGAGATGCAACAAAAAGAATTTCAGTAGTAGTCAGACACTGTATTACTGACCAATTTTATAAATGCCTACAAAATTTGATTGTGTCTGAAGAAAAACATTTTGAAAATTGTATTTTAAAATGCACTTGCTACTTAATTAATTGCATTTGTATTTTTTGGATAATTTAAATTTTTCTACCAGAACATACATATGCACCACTCTGTGTATTTAATACTTACGCAGAATATGTCCGAGTGCGTCTTGTAATGACAGGACTTGGAATTTGAAATTTTGCAGGGCAGGAACCGTGAGGTGATTTTGTGGGAGATGATGGTACATTTAACTTATCAGTGTTTCCAGTTGGAATATTAATTGGATCAGACATTATAAATCTGTTAAAAACAAAATATGATTTTAATTAACAAGATAAGTATGAATTAAACCATTCAATTTGATCTGAATTTTTGAAATATTATAGTGTGTAATTGAACTCTATGCCAATATTTTAGTGATAGATGCTAAGAGCAAAAGTAAGCTTAAAATCCTCTGTAAAGATTTTTCAAAATGCACTTTATTTTCAAGATATGGCCTGCTGAAAAAGATATTTTTAAATTCTCCAATGAACTATCACTACAGTTGTCAGCTTTTTAAAGTAATTTTGTATTATTTTATGCTTCTGTCAACTGATTGACGTAAGTAAATGTTGCTGAAGTAGCTCACTATAATAAATGCAAATAAAGCCTTATCAGCTATAAGATTTTACATTATCCATCTGTTTTACAGAAAAAAAGAATAGTTGGAAAGCAACAATTTTTCAATGTAAATTTACTATTAATAATATTTTTTTTTACAAAATTAAAAAGAATAATTTACAAAAACTGCTCAACCAAATGTCCTTGTAGATGCATAATTGCATACAACAGAACCGACAACTCATGTGCACTAGCTAGCATGTATTCTGGAAAACAATTTTCAACATTTAAAATAAAATGCTTCAGTTTGCCTCATTTAAATCAAAATCATTTGCATCATAAAATGCCATTTGTCTTATTCAAAATAAATTCTATAAAGCTTATAAATTTATTTGCCAAATTTTGCATTAAAAAAAAATTATTTATAATAAAAGTTATTCAAATATAAAGTATTTGTTTTTATGTTACATCAGAATAAAAAATTATTTCAAGAGTGCTTATAATATGTTACAACATAGCAGAATCATAAGTCAGCTAAAATAAATATCAGATTTAAACAATTAAAATACTATAAAAAAGTATGTTTTGAACAATAAACCTATCATTTTATAAAAGAAATTTTTAAAAAGATTTATTGAACTTGCAAACTTATAAATTCTCACTATTGTCCATCTGTTCTTTGTTAATCTCAAGAACAGAGTTAGATACATAAAAATTGAGACCTTATATATATGGAAAGCTTAGGGGCAAAAGGTCTCAATTAATTAAGTTAAAATTTTATTAAAAATTGCACCCCAGCATTGTGACATCATCACATTAAATAATTATTTAAAATAATATTTTTAAAGAATTTTTTCATATACTTTTTCTAAGCATGACAATTAAAATTTAATGAAATAATCAGAATATAGATGAAAAACTAATTATTAATACTTATTACATAATAATCAGTTACAAATATGCATCTAAATTATATATAGATATTTAGAAATCATGAGAGATTTATCTTTATTATATTACAATATTATTTCAAAAAACATTTAATATGAAATAAACTAACAAATATTTTATTGTTAAATTTTTATTAGTTAAGTAGCTAAAATAAATAAATGAAATTTTTGAAGCATCATAATACTTCATGCAAAATGATTTTTGTTTTTCCAACTTAAATATTTGAATTTATAGAACTATGATATTTTTCACACAACAACAAATAGAATTAATTAATTTCTCCTATATGTATAAAATACACAGTGCACTGAAGAGCCAAAACATTATGACCACTCTCATATTATGCAATTGAATGAAACTGAAGGACTAGCACAGCACTTGCCTATATGAAAAACAGTATAAATAAAACATGCTAAGCAGCAACATCCTGTTTAAATAATTTATTACAATCTGTGCATAATGTGGCCCCTACTCTATCTAACTGAATCCACATTCTTTGCCTTGTATGAAAATTAACATCTTCAGATGACCTGAAGCTGCCCACAAATTTTTGTATCAGTTCATTATTTTAAGAAAAAGAATGATTCCATCAAATAATAGTTTCACAATGAGTTTTTTTTTTTTTTTAGCATTTTTCTTCCTTTTCTTCCAATGAACTTCACAGATATCCACAGACTCATGCACTTGTAATGTAGCAGCTGTATAAAAGTTCAAATGCTCATAACTACTGCAAGGTAATATCTTAGAAAAAAATGTTTTAGTTAGCAGTTTGTTTTTGATGAAGAATCATAATATGCAATAAAAATTGGGTGTTCCCATTTAAGAAAATGAAGTTTACCCCATTTTCACTGAATATAGTACAATCTATGATGAAACCAACATCTTGTGGCACCCTTAACATTTTTGTTCAATAATTTTTTTGTAGATTTGCATATTTTTCAAGTTATTCCAATGGATTGATTAAAATCAACAACACTGTATATCTGCTACTGAAATGAGTAAAAAATGTTAAATTTAAGATCTTTAGCAAATTATCTAATTTGTTTCTACTTATAAATGTTAACATTCTATTGAATCAATTCTGAAAATTTTTTGCAAAATAAATATTCTGATTGCATTTCCATATCTCAATAGATTAGATTTTGTTTTAGATAACATGATTAGATATTTTGTCAGAAATATTAATACAAACATCTTATTACTTTTTTCTAATGACTTTATATTTCTAAATTTGCATTCTTAAGCACAAGACAAAGTGCAGTCATCTCTTACTGACATATACTATAAGAAGTTAATTTAGACAACTAAAGATGGTATTACAACTAAAGATCTGTAAACAGATCTTTAGTTGTATACTATCTTAATGTAATAAAATTAACTCTCAATTCTTATAATTGCTTTCAAGAAAGGTAGTATGAAAGTTCAAATTGATACACAATTATTAATGTCTTCTTCAATAGTTATTATCAATTGTAATCAAGAAATCTCGTGTAGTACATTTTTTTAAGAGTAATAGAACTTTTGATCCACTCTATTAAAAAAAACTGAAATAAGTTTACAATGCCATGCATGTCTACAAGCTGATTAAATTGATTTCAAAAAATTTTTGATAAGAATAATGTTAACATTATATATATACTGTATATATATATATTGCATTATTATGTTTTCTTTTTATAAAGATTCTTATTATCAATAAAGTATTTTCTGCAAAACATTTGTCTTTGCTGATTCTAAATGAAATTTAAATGAAAATAAATTAAATAGTATAAATAATTTGAATTATGGAATGGAGTTAATGAAAATTTTTTAAAAACTTATCTTAAGCATTTTATATGTTCTAATATGATATTTTCACATTCACAAATATACAAGAGAAAAACTAAGGTTTATATACTATCATACAAAACCAAGGAAAATATTTTTAATAACATATTTGTATATTGTAATTGAAAAATTATTATGTTAAAATTTAATTTGCAATTTTAGTTATCATTACCAATGACCAAACTTTTTACTTACCTTTAAATATTTATAGCTTTCATCCCACAATAAAAATGATTTATAAAATACAGTCCAATATATTATTTGTTGATGACAGAAATAGATATATAATGTCCAAAGTATAGCCTATTGTCTAAAATGCATTGAATAATTTTTATTTATTTTTTTTTTACACATTAAATTTATTTAACAAAAATTAAAATTTGATCTTTACGCATTCAAAACATCTAAGTATAAATATAAATTGTGCATTTCAGTATCCTTGAGTGTTGCATGATATTCAAAAAGTAAATAGATATCTTCATTATATTACCAATTAGTAATTTTCTACAATATTTTCACTTTTTTAAAATTAGACATTACTGCTTTGATGAATTTAAATAAAGATTTATAACTTCCACATATAATAATAATAATAATAATAATAATAACTCTCCCGTGGTCACCACCTGGTCGTGGTGGGAGAGCCCAGTAATTTTACTGAACCATAGGGCAATGCAGGCTGGAGCACAAGCTCCTGGTAGAGACACCCATGCCAGTAAGGTCTATGGGGAGAAATGAAGCTAAGAGTGACCACACACCCACATTCTGTGGAGAAATTTATGATGGTAGTAACCAGATCAAAGTATGATACCGGCTCGGACGTCGCCCGGGTTAACAAGGTCCGCGTTCGTGGGTTAGGCAGAGGCTCACGTTCGAAAAATAGGCTCCAGTCTCCCTTGGTTACCAGTGGCGAAAGCAGCACTGGCCCAAGTATGGCTACTGCAATGCCCTCAACAGATGTGAGGAACCAACCTAGCCTTGGTGTTTCTGTGGCAATGCATCCACAGACCACAAAGGCTGGAAAACCACGCCAACGGATGAAATGGACATCAGAAATGAACGA
>NW_019384705.1:719731-743771 GCF_000671375.1 Centruroides sculpturatus | reverse complement strand
GTTATTGTACCTGTTGTTCTCTCCTGTACAGGTGTGATACCACACACGCTACACAAAAGCCTGGGAACATTACAATTGAGTAGAAATACATACATCACACTACAGAAGGCCACTATATTGAATACATGCCATATTGTTAGGAAATTCCTTAATACTGACACTGACACTGACACACACATTTAATTTTAGTTTTGTTTTGGTTGCTATGCCTTGACTCTGGTCCGGCATAGTACTCAGCCACCGGTGTGTACCGAGTATAACCCACTAAACCCAACACATAATAATAATAGCCACCGGTTTAAACCGAGTATTACCCACTAAACCCAACACAATAATAATAATAATAAGGCAATTAAAAAAATTTTTTTTTATAATATATTTATTATTTTGACAATTATTTTCTATTATATTTGTAACCATAATTAATGTTTCTCTAAACAAAGTCCTTTTATTTATTTTAGATAAGTTTTTTAAGCATGAATTATGCGAAATCTTAAATATTTATTACTGCGTCATTTACTTGTCTACATTTATACATATACTTAAAACATTTTTATAATTTAAGTGGTGCAATATTTTATATATTTAAATTTGATACTTTTCATTAATAATTTCATATTACAGATTAGCTTTTCATTAAATTGTCAATTAATTAAGCTATTAATATATTTTATAATTAATCTTTATCTGTATTAAATATCTGCAAATATACTCCTGAATGTAGCAATTAGAAAAGAATATTGTCAAATTGCTATAATCTTGACAATATCTCCTTTATTAACAAAGAAACTATTAATTATTAAAGTTTATCAAAAATTAAGATAAGCTAATTTCACTTATTTCATCAGGTCAATAAGGTTACCATTATTAATATCTGTTTTAAGATATTTTATATGGCTTTTTTAAGATTAAAGATATATTTAAAAGCAAATAACAGAAAAAGCAGAACATTTTTTTTATACAAAGTGTAAAAAAATAAAATATTTTGAGATGTAATAAAAAGATACTTAGTTCTTTCTTTTAGTCAAAGAAAGAACTATGAAATAATTGTTTAAGTAACTATTGATAAGAGCATTCAATTTATAAATCCAATGGAAAACAATTTTAATTAAAAAAATTATCCATCAATTTTTAGAAAAGTACATTTCTAATTATACTTCAATAATAGTTGAATTCAATTAAAAATTTTAAAAGAGAGTTTGAAATTAAAAATATCTTAAATATTTTATTTATATATTACAGACTTGTACAGGGCTGGGCCATGCTATGATGCAGAGAGGTGGCCGCCTCAGGCAGCACTGTAAGGGGGTGGCATAAACATTTAAGGGTCAGAATTTCAAAGCCTTCCATCATACTGAAAAAATCTACCATATAATCTTGGTAAGATACATCAAATAAGAATTATAACCTACATAAGGCTAATAATTTATATAAGGGGAGGCATGAAAAACATCTAAGGGGTGGAATTTTGAAGACTTGCATCATACTGAGAAAATCTACCACACAACTCTGGACTTGTATCTTTATTTTAACTGTTTTCAATGTAATATGTGTGAATTGTCTGTTCAACAATGGACATTTTATGCATCAAATAGAATCAAACAAATATATCATAACAACAACAAATTTAATATAGATAAATATTTATAAATGAAATTATGTTGCATAGATTTTTTTATTTATATATTATTATCTAACTAACAATTTATTTTTAAGTAAGTTAAACCTGTTTTTTTTTTTTTTTTTTGGTCTCCTCTTGATGCAGGGGTAGTTGTCCCATTTAAGTCAACAAAGCTGAATATATATTATCATATTAATATTCATATGTATATATTATCATCTAGAATTAAAAGCATGAAACAAACTTTTACAAATAATATATTAAAAAAAAATTAGACTATTAATTAAGTAGATAGATTATCTTCATGTAAAAATATGAGAAATAACATTAAAACAATGAAATATAAGATTCCAATTACCATAGATATTTGATTATTGAGTTTCAAAGTACACTGTTCTAAAATTAATGTATAGTAATACAGTGTAAATTTCTAGATACTTCCTTAAACATATTTTCAATTACTACTGTACATGAAGATTTATATATGTTTAAGTAATTTATTTGATTGAAAATATATTTAAAAAAATCCAAATAACTTTTTATGCTTTCTTCTAGATAAATTAGTAAAATAAATGATGCTTCAATAAAAAAATTAATGCATTTATCTTAATCTTAATATATAAACAATAAAAATTTAATATGTGTAATCATATAAAATATATATATATATATATTACAAGATTACATATTTTAAGTTAAATAAACAGTACTGATGAAGCTTATTTAGCATTAACTTCAACCAAATGTTATAAATTAAAGAATGAACTTATTTTACTCTTTAATTATATACTGTATAGATGTTTTTATAATTTTTATAATGCAAAATAATCATTATTGACTCTAAAATGATATTTTGAAATGCTTAATATTCTTGAATTAATGGTTACAATATCTTACTAGAAAATACATTATTCTATGTTATCTACATTATTCTTGATTTCAACAAATGATTATTTACATAAAATATACTGTAATACACACATAATAATATAATGCAAAAATTTAATTTATAACTACTCTATATAATTTTACATTTATTTATTCATTCCGACAACAAGTGACCTTGACTATAATAGCAGTAATTATTTAAACGAAATTCAAATAAAAGATTAAGCTGTATAGATAAATGCAGTTAATGAAATTGAAATATCCAGAACAATACATACTATAAATCTATTTTGTTTATATAATGTAGACATAAAATTTGAAAAAAAAAAAAATAATAATGATAATAATATTCCTTTTCCCTTGTCTAAATAATGAAAATATCTTCATTTTGTTTTGTTTTATAAGTATAGGGCATAAAATTTTTATTAAGTAATTTTTTTATTACAAATATTTTTATAACCTTCATCACTATTTTAAAAAAAAAACTTTATAAATTGAAATGTAAATACATATTAATCTGCTTATATAATGGATAAAATATTATTCATATTTTGTAAAAATAATAAAATTGATTTTCCTGGATAATTTCTAATTAGAGGCTATGTATGGATACTTTTGTAAATTTAAAAAACAAAACTTTGATGTTTTTATTACAACTTTTTTGGGATTAAACTCAAATTACAAAAACTCACTATTTTACAATGAAATAATGAAATGTAAATTAGCATGTTATAATCTAAAAATAAAAAAAAACAATAGCATGACTCATCTATTAAGGTATTCTTAATTGCATTAAAAAAAGATATTTGTTAAAATTATTTATTAATTAATATTCTTCACTGAATTCAACATAAACGCCTAAACACCTTTACAGGTGTGGTGCGTATGTAAAAATACCCATATCTGGTCCTCAATGTTATTTTGACCATATTTTGCAAAATAAAATTTAAATGTTTTCTTTTTCTCATTTTGTTTTTTCTTTTGCACTTATCTTATAATCGTTTACCGCCGACGTAACTTTCTAAGAACTCTAAATCTTTTTATAGCTGTTAAAATAATCTCTTTACTGCATAATTGAATTAAGTGTGTACGTTTTTAAAACTTATATCTTAATTGCATAAGTATCCTGTAATCCGTGTATTCGAAAAGAAAAAAGAAAACAAATAAAAACAAATAAAAAATAATAATAAACTATTCACACTACAGTACATTTGTTATAGAAGGGTGGGGTGGGGGGAAAATGTTGTCATTCGAAAACGTGATAGATACACGAAAGAGAATGACTATAATTTTACACCTCTTTCATTCCACTTATTAATTTATTGTACGAAAAACCAGGAATGCAGACTTCAAAACGAATTAAATTTTCACGTAAACACGGAAAATGACTTATGACGTTTCAACGCTATAATCAAAACAAAGCATTAAGATAAGCTCCTCTTATCATATTTGAAAACAATGTCTGATGTTTATAAAATCTGTCTTAATATTTTATTGATTATTTGAAGAAAACAACAAAATTTTTCTAAGTAAAATATACGGAATAGAATTTTATATAGAATAATAAAATTTATTGAATCGAACTGTAGCGATAACGACAAACGGGAGTGAAAGGAAAATCTATAGGCTATAATAAAATACATTTAAGTATAGTACAAGCCGTGTAGCATTTTATTTCCATCACGAACGTTATGTCGAATATATATATATAGCATCCAAATTGATTAAGTACTGTAATGTACTGAATTTCTTTTATTTTAATTTTGTTCTCTTTAATTTCAATAAAATCTATAGATTTAAATTGAGAATCGTAAAGTCGCTTTTCAGTTATAAAAATTGTCCAGTTAATAACTTTAAATACATAAAATTATTATTATTTTCTCAAATACGTTATTTATTCTCATTATCATATACTAAGTAACATAAAATACAAATTGTTTATGTGTATAATTTATAATTATGTAACTTAATTACATATTTTACGAGTTATTTGTCTGTATAATTTTTTATACAGTTCACTTCTGAGAATATCTTTTTCCTAAAATCTAATATTTAATTTTAATTTGATTGATGTCGGCCTTAATTTATAAACACTTGAATGAAACAACTTGCTTTTCAAAAGTTCAAAATTAACATAAATCTTTATTAATATAATAACTAAAATAATATCGAATGCTAATTTATATTTTTAGCAAAAAAAGAAAATTATTTCCTCTATTCAGCTTCTTACAATATTACTGACAAATTACATTTATTGTTGAATAAATTATAATTATTCTCAGTATTGAAGAGTGATCTTTATGTAGATAATATATATATATTATTATTAAATGCAGTCATTACTTCATGAAACCGGAAAAAGGAAAAACTTATTTATTGTGTCATACAGTAAAGCTGGAAAGTTAAGACCCGTAATATCGGGGCAAATAAATATTTTGCCATTACTTGAATAATTATATTATAAAAAATATTACTCGTATTATTTTAAATGTAATATTATATAAAAACTGCCGATGAAATATCGATTCCAATTCATTTCTAGTCTTACAAGTTACAAGAACAATTAAAACTTTATCACGATAAATTAGTTCGCATTTTAAGTTTTTAAAAAAGTCTATTGTTTATATTCATGTTTTTTGATCTATATGAAAATTTCTTATTTAATTTTCTACTTGTTACTAATATTTACATTAAACTTCAAAATATATTATTGCATATTAAAGGCTTGTCGGTTTTCTTTTACTACGTAAAGAATGTGGTATATATTCATGCTATTGACAGATTTATTCGATCTCGGTTATGTAAAATAGTGATGAGCAATAGANCACCTCTTTCATTCCACTTATTAATTTATTGTACGAAAAACCAGGAATGCAGACTTCAAAACGAATTAAATTTTCACGTAAACACGGAAAATGACTTATGACGTTTCAACGCTATAATCAAAACAAAGCATTAAGATAAGCTCCTCTTATCATATTTGAAAACAATGTCTGATGTTTATAAAATCTGTCTTAATATTTTATTGATTATTTGAAGAAAACAACAAAATTTTTCTAAGTAAAATATACGGAATAGAATTTTATATAGAATAATAAAATTTATTGAATCGAACTGTAGCGATAACGACAAACGGGAGTGAAAGGAAAATCTATAGGCTATAATAAAATACATTTAAGTATAGTACAAGCCGTGTAGCATTTTATTTCCATCACGAACGTTATGTCGAATATATATATATAGCATCCAAATTGATTAAGTACTGTAATGTACTGAATTTCTTTTATTTTAATTTTGTTCTCTTTAATTTCAATAAAATCTATAGATTTAAATTGAGAATCGTAAAGTCGCTTTTCAGTTATAAAAATTGTCCAGTTAATAACTTTAAATACATAAAATTATTATTATTTTCTCAAATACGTTATTTATTCTCATTATCATATACTAAGTAACATAAAATACAAATTGTTTATGTGTATAATTTATAATTATGTAACTTAATTACATATTTTACGAGTTATTTGTCTGTATAATTTTTTATACAGTTCACTTCTGAGAATATCTTTTTCCTAAAATCTAATATTTAATTTTAATTTGATTGATGTCGGCCTTAATTTATAAACACTTGAATGAAACAACTTGCTTTTCAAAAGTTCAAAATTAACATAAATCTTTATTAATATAATAACTAAAATAATATCGAATGCTAATTTATATTTTTAGCAAAAAAAGAAAATTATTTCCTCTATTCAGCTTCTTACAATATTACTGACAAATTACATTTATTGTTGAATAAATTATAATTATTCTCAGTATTGAAGAGTGATCTTTATGTAGATAATATATATATATTATTATTAAATGCAGTCATTACTTCATGAAACCGGAAAAAGGAAAAACTTATTTATTGTGTCATACAGTAAAGCTGGAAAGTTAAGACCCGTAATATCGGGGCAAATAAATATTTTGCCATTACTTGAATAATTATATTATAAAAAATATTACTCGTATTATTTTAAATGTAATATTATATAAAAACTGCCGATGAAATATCGATTCCAATTCATTTCTAGTCTTACAAGTTACAAGAACAATTAAAACTTTATCACGATAAATTAGTTCGCATTTTAAGTTTTTAAAAAAGTCTATTGTTTATATTCATGTTTTTTGATCTATATGAAAATTTCTTATTTAATTTTCTACTTGTTACTAATATTTACATTAAACTTCAAAATATATTATTGCATATTAAAGGCTTGTCGGTTTTCTTTTACTACGTAAAGAATGTGGTATATATTCATGCTATTGACAGATTTATTCGATCTCGGTTATGTAAAATAGTGATGAGCAATAGAGAATCGCGAGTGAATTCATCGTTCTTATTTGTTTATATATATGATATGATTTATTCGATTTTAATAAACTGATATTAAAGAAATAACGTATTTCCTTTCATAATAATCAGATATCTCGTATCGTAACTAATATGTAAATAGATTACTACGGTAATATGTTTAAAAAATAAATAAATATTTAAAATATATCAAAGTTTACTTTGCCAGTTTGTTCCAACATCTAGAATTTATTGCTTAACTTCATACTTCTAATTAAAATAAAATAAAAATAAAATAAAATACGAATAAGTAAATTTTTCATTTCTTTGGAATCAAAATAATTAAATTATATATATATAATTTTGCCTCGATATTTAAAAAAATATCTTAATTATCTTCATTATTTTAATATTTAAATACTCTAATAATAAAAAGGAATCAATTATAAACATCTGTTTATGGAACTATATATTCTGTTTATCTTATCTAATACATTATTTAATATTGATAATATAAAAGCAATAGTTTAATTATTATTTATTAATATTTATATCGATATATATACATAAATATTTCTTTATTTTGAAGTAAAAAAATGTAAGTTTCGAACTACCACAGACCACGTGTTTTCTGCCTCACATGGTGACAGCAGAAACATATCAACACTTACCTAGTATATGAAAGTAATGGCAAATACTTAATTGAATTTACTTACTATTTATAAATGCGTTCACTCGGCTGCCTAGAACGATATTAACGATTGTCCTAAACAATTTCGCTTTGACAATCCGAATGGAGGGAACTAGATACAATACTTCCCGCTGATTATAGATGGCGCTTGTGTATAGCTTATTTACTTCACTTCCTTTTCCGTTTAAATGCTTACTTAATTTTACACGTTTACTTAATTTAAAGGTTATTCCAGTAATTGAAAAAGGTTATTCGATTTAATTTACTTTGGTATTAACATTTAATTATGGATCCTCTCCGGTTTGTAATCTGTTAATAAAGAAGTGTCGGGTTGCGAAGAGCGATCACGTGACGAAACTATAAACAATTGGTTGGTAAGGAGTGCACAAGTGAAAATTTAACAAAGCGCTATTTATTATTAAATACTTAAAAAGTTCTTAGACAAAATCACGCAATTATTAACTTTAAAATTATGTAAAAATTATAATTTTTTGGTTACATTTTTAACTGTGGTTGTTTTTATATATCACATATTTATTTCATTGTTTAGGAGCAAATCTGAAATATAATACTATATTATACATACTTACTATGCGTGCGTATAGTTTACAAAGCTGTTTATTTATATTTTAAAGAGTATTTCTAAAGTAATATATTATTTAAAGGATGTCTATACATTTTAATTTATTATTTAAAATTTATTGCACTTTTTTTTCTTTTGTTCTTGTTTAAAAATGATATATTATAATTATAATACTTTTTGGGATTTTATTTATATAGATAATTTACAATTATATTAATCGCATTTAACGCAAATTTAATTAAAAAATTAAATTTTAGGTGTTTTGGTGAAATTGGTGTGATTTATTTACTGAGAAAGCGGTAGATAATTAAATTTTGCTTTAAATGCGATCAATATAATTAAAATTGAAATATATATTAATATTTAATTATCTCTTTAAAAAGAGATAATTATATCGATTGCGTATATAAGCCTATTAAAATAGACAATCCATTCTAGTCCTCCCTATCTGGTACAGTGGTATCTATAATTGTTTTTACGTAACTATAACATGAAAAGTTTTATTCATAAAAGGCTATAAAGACTTAACTTTCATATTAAATATTAGAATAGAGAGTTTCAAATAGAAAGATCGCAATAATAGACTATAGACTATAATTGGCATGTAAGGAACGTGCAGTCTTTTATGGTACCATTGCTTGAGGCTTATACTTTAACATAGCGCTAAGTTTAATTTTGCTAGCATGAATTAGAGCTATAAAATCTTTTCTGTTCCCTTTATAAATTACTGTATTATTAAACGCTTTTATTTAAATTGTTTTTTATCATGTACTCAAATCTTGCAACTGAAATTTTTCATTCCCCTCTAATTAAGATGAAAGACCGAAACTTTGAGAACATACCTAACTCAATGCATTGCATTTTGATATTTTAGGGGGTGGTCTAACCACCATTCTCTCCACCCGGAAACCTCATAAGCAGAACCAAATGTAGAATTTAATTGTGATGTATGTGTGTAAATGCGCTATAGTAAAGTATATAGTGAGAGTGGACTACCCGACCATCTCCCTCCCAACCTCGGAAAATATGACTAGTAAAAGTGTTTTATTAATTGTTTAAAATGTATTAAAATGATTACTTTTCATTAAGTAAATCTATTTGAATATATGATATATTTTTTGTGCATTTATCTTTGAATGTGTAGGCTATATATACACGGATTTATGTAACTTGCAATACAACATGCAACTTTATAAGCTATTTTTAAGATGGAATGTGGTATTCTGATTAAAAGGGTTACTCACCTTTAGTTTAACCTCTTACCGAATAATAGAATACATTAACTCAAATCGATAGAAGATATTGTACGACGGCCGGATGACCGAAGCAGCTAACAGTGGCGTATCCGGAATTTTGAGAAGAATAAAGGCACTGCTCAAGAAAGATTCGAGAGGATTAATTAAGACAGGTGTCTCCTATCATTTTCGGAGAATATTACTCAATTACCTTAGAATTATTTTACTTACTTAACCTTAACTAATTGAAGTCATTCAATATGCGTTATTATTTGGGGAGTTCCGAAGAGATTAACTGGATGGTGTCTACTAGGTTTTTTTTTCACATGCTAGTAACATGAGCGTGTTTAGTCTTAAATCTGTCATCGTTGATCTTAGGTAATTTTTAAACCTCTTCATGTCACTGAATACGCACTCGTTAGTTGCAACCACGGTGTGAGAATACAGGCGATACTACTACTATTGTTTTAGGGTGCGACTATAGAGCGAGAGAAAATATGTGGCGAGAAGAGATGATGACGTGACATGTTCCCGTCGAACTCGTGGAGTAGAAGCGTGAATTATCGTACTACAGTATATACAAATAAGACATAAAATGGCNAATTATACATATAATTTTGCCTCGATATTTAAAAAAATATCTTAATTATCTTCATTATTTTAATATTTAAATACTCTAATAATAAAAAGGAATCAATTATAAACATCTGTTTATGGAACTATATATTCTGTTTATCTTATCTAATACATTATTTAATATTGATAATATAAAAGCAATAGTTTAATTATTATTTATTAATATTTATATCGATATATATACATAAATATTTCTTTATTTTGAAGTAAAAAAATGTAAGTTTCGAACTACCACAGACCACGTGTTTTCTGCCTCACATGGTGACAGCAGAAACATATCAACACTTACCTAGTATATGAAAGTAATGGCAAATACTTAATTGAATTTACTTACTATTTATAAATGCGTTCACTCGGCTGCCTAGAACGATATTAACGATTGTCCTAAACAATTTCGCTTTGACAATCCGAATGGAGGGAACTAGATACAATACTTCCCGCTGATTACAGATGGCGCTTGTGTATAGCTTATTTACTTCACTTCCTTTTCCGTTTAAATGCTTACTTAATTTTACACGTTTACTTAATTTAAAGGTTATTCCAGTAATTGAAAAAGGTTATTCGATTTAATTTACTTTGGTATTAACATTTAATTATGGATCCTCTCCGGTTTGTAATCTGTTAATAAAGAAGTGTCGGGTTGCGAAGAGCGATCACGTGACGAAACTATAAACAATTGGTTGGTAAGGAGTGCACAAGTGAAAATTTAACAAAGCGCTATTTATTATTAAATACTTAAAAAGTTCTTAGACAAAATCACGCAATTATTAACTTTAAAATTATGTAAAAATTATAATTTTTTGGTTACATTTTTAACTGTGGTTGTTTTTATATATCACATATTTATTTCATTGTTTAGGAGCAAATCTGAAATATAATACTATATTATACATACTTACTATGCGTGCGTATAGTTTACAAAGCTGTTTATTTATATTTTAAAGAGTATTTCTAAAGTAATATATTATTTAAAGGATGTCTATACATTTTAATTTATTATTTAAAATTTATTGCACTTTTTTTTCTTTTGTTCTTGTTTAAAAATGATATATTATAATTATAATACTTTTTGGGATTTTATTTATATAGATAATTTACAATTATATTAATCGCATTTAACGCAAATTTAATTAAAAAATTAAATTTTAGGTGTTTTGGTGAAATTGGTGTGATTTATTTACTGAGAAAGCGGTAGATAATTAAATTTTGCTTTAAATGCGATCAATATAATTAAAATTGAAATATATATTAATATTTAATTATCTCTTTAAAAAGAGATAATTATATCGATTGCGTATATAAGCCTATTAAAATAGACAATCCATTCTAGTCCTCCCTATCTGGTACAGTGGTATCTATAATTGTTTTTACGTAACTATAACATGAAAAGTTTTATTCATAAAAGGCTATAAAGACTTAACTTTCATATTAAATATTAGAATAGAGAGTTTCAAATAGAAAGATCGCAATAATAGACTATAGACTATAATTGGCATGTAAGGAACGTGCAGTCTTTTATGGTACCATTGCTTGAGGCTTATACTTTAACATAGCGCTAAGTTTAATTTTGCTAGCATGAATTAGAGCTATAAAATCTTTTCTGTTCCGTTTATAAATTACTGTATTATTAAACGCTTTTATTTAAATTGTTTTTTATCATGTACTCAAATCTTGCAACTGAAATTTTTCATTCCCCTCTAATTAAGATGAAAGACCGAAACTTTGAGAACATACCTAACTCAATGCATTGCATTTTGATATTTTAGGGGGTGGTCTAACCACCATTCTCTCCACCCGGAAACCTCATAAGCAGAACCAAATGTAGAATTTAATTGTGATGTATGTGTGTAAATGCGCTATAGTAAAGTATATAGTGAGAGTGGACTACCCGACCATCTCCCTCCCAACCTCGGAAAATATGACTAGTAAAAGTGTTTTATTAATTGTTTAAAATGTATTAAAATGATTACTTTTCATTAAGTAAATCTATTTGAATATATGATATATTTTTTGTGCATTTATCTTTGAATGTGTAGGCTATATATACACGGATTTATGTAACTTGCAATACAACATGCAACTTTATAAGCTATTTTTAAGATGGAATGTGGTATTCTGATTAAAAGGGTTACTCACCTTTAGTTTAACCTCTTACCGAATAATAGAATACATTAACTCAAATCGATAGAAGATATTGTACGACGGCCGGATGACCGAAGCAGCTAACAGTGGCGTATCCGGAATTTTGAGAAGAATAAAGGCACTGCTCAAGAAAGATTCGAGAGGATTAATTAAGACAGGTGTCTCCTATCATTTTCGGAGAATATTACTCAATTACCTTAGAATTACTTTACTTACTTAACCTTAACTAATTGAAGTCATTCAATATGCGTTATTATTTGGGGAGTTCCGAAGAGATTAACTGGATGGTGTCTACTAGGTTTTTTTTTTCACATGCTAGTAACATGAGCGTGTTTAGTCTTAAATCTGTCATCGTTGATCTTAGGTAATTTTTAAACCTCTTCATGTCACTGAATACGCACTCGTTAGTTGCAACCACGGTGTGAGAATACAGGCGATACTACTACTATTGTTTTAGGGTGCGACTATAGAGCGAGAGAAAATATGTGGCGAGAAGAGATGATGACGTGACATGTTCCCGTCGAACTCGTGGAGTAGAAGCGTGAATTATCGTACTACAGTATATACAAATAAGACATAAAATGGCTAAACATCGACGCTTATTACTTTTACTATTATGATTACTGTGTGAGGTTTCGGAAAGGTCGAAACAAAAATTTAATTTGGAATTAATTAAAAGAGAAAGCACTATTGTGAGGCCCCGGAAATAGTCCCCCCAAAAAGAAAGATAAGTAAAAATTTGTTAAGTTAAACCGTCAAGAAAAAAAATTATATAAGTGTCGAACCGACGACACCGGACTTTGACGTCGACGTTCATCAATAGTAGACGGGAAAACAAAATTTTAGATAAAGAAAAAGAAAATTTAAAAGTTAAGACGCAGTTTAGAAAGCAAAACGAAACTTAAAAAATATCAAAATGAGCGTAGGTGTCATTGTCAACAATTAAACGTGAGCAGAGTCTAAAAGATGGTGTCGGATAAACCATCTCCAGCCGACCTTTCCCGCGAACTTTACGAAGCTCCATTTACACCTGGAGACGGGTGGAAGACCAATTAGAAAACGATGATGTAAGGTCTGTCCAATTAGCAAAAAGCCGATCTCGAAAAACTTATAAAAACACCAATTCCAAGGACAACGAGGCTTCCACTAGGACTTCTACTAAAGCCCTGTCTAGTACATCTGTGATGTTCGTCGTCCTCATCTCTTTGTGCTTCTGCTCGTCGCTATCTTGTCACTGTTCGACTCCGAACTTTAATTAATTAACACTCAATCGCCCCGGGGCTCCTCTCCAGTTTTACGGAAAGAAAACATCAGCCATCCAATCATTAGGACCGAAGACATCTTGGAGTTTTGAATCGAAGGACCTTTTTCTAAAAATATGTAAGCATTTTCGACAAGAATAAACGGTTTTTCTGTGAAACACTTGTCTTTTGCTGTCTCTTAAAACCGCCACCCACATACGCTTAGATCCTAGACCATCCCGACGGTAGGGAATAAAATCTCCCTCCCAATCGGCGTTACACTATTGTCGAGTCGGACCAAAGGTTATGTTAGTTATGTAAGAGAAAAACTGCAGTTGTTAAAACAAATGACGTAACGGATCAGATGGAATGTCGATCAGGAAAGATAGAACTCTGACTCAAGCGCTCATAAACAGTCGATCTAGGAAAACAATTTCGGGAAAGGGAAAATATTTGATGGATAGAAAAACATCGTGCATGATCGTTAAAATTTCAAGACGACAGAAATTACAATCAACGGGCTAAATTATGGACGCAAAGCTTATGGTTCTATCAACGATCTCCGGGTATAGTGTCGAATAGACGCTTCCAATCGGACCTTTCTCGTGACCCGATAAGGTCTCGGTTTGCACCTGAAAACAAAGGAGAGACCAATCGGAAAGCGAAGAATGTGCCGTGGGTCCAATCAGAAATACAGATAGTGGAAGAAAAACTATAAAAATCGGTAATTCAAGGTCGAAGGACTGTCTTTCTCTGGATTAAGCCAAAATCGTGCTCATTAAGTTGTGTTGCCATGGACCATATAGGACTCCGCCGCATCTTCACCGATCATCCGCATCCGTCCAACGAACCCTTCTCGTCTACGACCGATAAACCGAAACTCTCGCCACTTCGAAGGAACATCGAGATTTGGGAACCGTCTAATATCGATGTAAATATGTCTTCATTCGTCTCCTCCTTCACAACCTACATACGAAAATCCCTTACGTTAATCCTGACGCGGAATAAATTGACTCCCCCCTAAAAATCGGCTTACTTACAACTGCATGAAGAAATAAAACGAAGATACGATGTTCATCCTCTCTGGAAACAGCGAAAGGCTAAAGGACATTATCATAATTTGGTAATAAAACAGAATTGGTATGACTTTATGTTTGTCTTTAGTTTGAAAAATATTAAAACAAAAATCTTTTTATATATAGATGAAAGATATGAGAAATAATCATTCCTCGTTTTTTTCGAAATTATTTAAGAATGGCTCTGCCACAGTTTGATCAGCTATTACGACTTACATCAAAAAATATAATAATAACGAGTTTATATTACCTGGTGAACGTTTAGCTATTCGCCTACATTAAAGTAAAATTCGCGAATAATAGTTCAGATAAAAAGTTAGAATTAAATAGTTTATCAACTAATTAAATGCTTTTCTGAATTTTTGGCAATTGGAGACTCTTACAAGTCTTTAGCATATGCATTTTATGTAGGATTTTCACCAGTCCAAAAAATAATTCCAGAAACTTGCCAAGTTATTTGAGACACACTTCGAGAAAAATACATTCCAGTGAGTATTCATGTATGTCTGGTATATAAATATATAACATAGAAAATATACACTACAATGCTATTTAAAATTTCATACATAATTGTAAGTATCGTGATAATTCTATGGTTTTGCACTGCATTTTATTTTTATGTATATATTACATTAGTTTATTCTGAAATATATCAGTTGTACTGTTCATTCCTTGCAGAAACTTACTGGATATGGAGGAAGTCTGCCATAGAATTTTAAAAATTATGGCAATTCCCAAATTGCTGTGGAGTAGTCGATCGCAAACATGTTAATATTCAGAAGCCTGCAAATAATGGCTCTCAATTTTACAATTATAAGGTAAAATTTTCAAAAATAATGAATAACTTCTTCATATAAATGATTAGAAAATCAATGCAATCTTGTAATCTTATTTTAAAACATCAGTTTCTCATTATAATGCATTTTATAACATATAGAGTAAACGAATGAATATGCTCCACGTAAAACCGGAGGTTGCTGCATTCGCGAATGATATGATGGAATTATCCAAATTGTTCATTAAGTTCAAATAAAAGTACAGGGTAGACTGAAAGTCTTTAGCCGCTTGCGTGCCAGAGATATTAGAGAGGTTTGCGGCCGAAGTTTTCATCTCTCAAACGTGAACGTCGAACGTCGAGCGCCGCTTACAAGATTGCAGCGCTCGACGTTCGGCGTTCACGTTTGAGAGATGAAAACTTCGGCCGCAACCTCTCTATTTGGCCGTCCCTACCAATGCTGATCACGAGTAAATTCAAAATCTAAGTCAACTCATGAGAGCTTACTAGTATGCTGAGAGGGGTAAAAAAAAAATCCATAAAAATATTTCATATATATTTTATTTTCATTTTATTCAAATGAAGCCGATAATACGGGCCTTTGTTCAAAGTTATATTTCTGCGCCGCCATAAAATACAAGTTGCAAATTAAAATGAAATTTTCCTTATTTAGTATACAAATATAATACATACGTATATGTATATAAAAATTAATTTAACTCTTCTGTGTTCGAGTTCCCACCAGTGGCCAAGCGGTCTTTATCCTGAAAACTGGGAGTTCGGTCGTGGGTTCGCGCTTCGTTCCGACGGACTGGCCACGTGGAGTTTTCCGTATTTTCTCCACGTCTGTAACGCCTAAATAGGGGCCAGTTTTTCTTAAAAAGACCTCCCAGAAGGCATTTCTCTTAAGCAGATCGCCCAAGTGTTGCATTGCCATAACTTAATAAACAATTCTCTGTGTTCGAACTAATTCCGGAGCCTTACCCTGTACCTCAATTATTACATAAAATACTCAAAATAACTATTTGATATTTGGTACAATGTTTGAATTAGTGTTTGAAATACTTTAGCATATTTCAAATACCCCATAATATTTGAAATATGAAAAATATTTTAAATATTTAATTTAAAAAATTCGTCTCAAATATCCGACGAGCTATAATATTCTAGCTCGTTGGGTATTTGAGACGGCCCGCTTGGGATGGCCGAAGCGGTTTTAAGGCGTCACGCTAATGCTCTTGGAAACTCTGGATCAAATCCAAGCGGCCGAAAAATCCCAAGAATTTTCGAAAGTAGTGTGTGTGGGCTTCATCTTTCACCATCCGGCCGACTCCATTGTGGGCTTGGTCGGACCCACGATGGATATGATTAAAAGGCCGTTTTAGTGTCTACGTAACTAAAAATAAAGAACCCTCTTGTATTTGTGTTATGCAGAAATGTATTTAACATTCTCAAATATTTAAATGATAAAATTTATTGAAAAACTTCGTAAGCCATTACAGAAACAATTTTATCATCATCGTCTGTAATCCATGAGATGGAAAGGAGTCTAACAAAACAAAAATAATGAATAATTCAATTTGCTACAGAAAAAATTTTAAAATTACAAATTAATTTATCTTATAATAAAATAAATCACGTAAAATTTATAATAACGAGTTTTGCAATATACTTCATACTTAATTTTTTTTTAAATTAAAGAGAGGAAAAGTTGGCAACCTTGTGAACTATGTAAGGTTAATGTCAGATGTTAGAATCGTAGGAGTAATATCGTTGGAGTTGACATTTTCTCAACTCTAGCAATCCATTCCGATATGTTTCGGTTTTTATTTATAAAAATTACCAACTACAATCGAAGAAGTTAGTAAGAATTACTCTACAATGGAATTTGCTAGATCCGTATTGGGAATGCCTCCGGAAGGATACAGCAGTAAAGGCACAACAGGTGGATATATTCACATTTTGATAATTTGATTTTTATTGTGAAGAAATTGTGTCGCAGATACGTTCCAAATACATTTAACAAAATCAAAAGCTAAAGTAAATAAATTTGGTAATATATATGAATATTGTGAAAACATTAAAACTAAAATATGATCAATCAAAATATCACACATATATATATTAATGTAATGCTAATTTTAAAACAAGGCTAGAGACATATTGTCAACTAAATAAACAAATGTTTTCCAACTGTGTTAAAGTTGAAAGAGATAAACCTGACAAGACCATTTAACATGGTTAAAGTTTTAGTAAATACATAGTAAATGTTTGTTTACTATGTATTTACTAAAAGTTGTTTATGTGCTGAAGTTCAAAAATGTATTTATAAGCGAGGTTGAGGCTGAAGTTTTAAACGCGAAAACATGTATGTCGGATGTTCAGCGCCGCTTTCCTGTAAGCCTAGAAGTTTGACAATAGAAGTAGTCAGTGGAATTATGCTCAACATTTTAAACACCATTGTCAAACTTCTAGGCTTACAAGAAAACAGTGCTGAATGTCCGATGTACACATTTTCACATTTAAAACTTTGGCCTCGACCTCTCTATAGTTTTAATACTGATTGTAAATGTTAACTCATAGTGTATCTAAGTATAAAAACCTAATAACTGACATACTTCTAATTGTTTAGTATAAATTCAAATTTTATAAATTAGGAATCGTACAAAATATTTGGAAAGTTTCTAGACCATTCTGTTTTATTTCCGATAGATATATATATAAAATGTAGATATTACATTATAGTTCTGATATATCTATTAACCTGAAATTGTTATCAGTTAATTCCAAAGTAGTTATGTTGTTCAGGTAACTTGAAAAAAANATATAATAATAATAATTTCTATTTATATTATTAATTATAACAAAAAGACAAAAGGCATAGTTTTGAGGATAGGGACAAGTTTTAAAAATACAATATTGTAAATGCCAATAATGGTTAAAATTTTCATTAAATTCTATCCCATCCAAGGTACATGACACCCTCTATCTCCTCACCCTCTCAACCTTTTATCATCAAAATTTAATATCACCAATGTCATTTATACATAAGTTATCATGCCAAATTTTGTGTTAAATGTGAATGTGTTAAAGATTAAAATCTTTAACACATTCTGAAATATTAAATAAAATAGATGCCAACACACACACACATTCTAGGTATCAGTTTTTTTTAACATTTCCAAATTCAGAGGTATCAAAACATTAAGATTCCAAAAAACCCAGATTACAATATTATATAATAAGTCAGGAATCTAACCTGGGTTAAATCATAACAGCCAAGAAAGTAACAGGAAAGTAAAAATTTGAAATGATTACAATACTTTTCTGTGTTGTGTTATAACAGCCAAGAAAGTAAAAAAATCATGAAAAAGGAATGGTCAAGGCATATTTTTTTATAATTATGTTAACATTTTGATTATTGATTTTCAATCTAATTATAAAAATTAAAGACTGTTGAGAAAAATGAATTCAAATCCAATATAAACATCAACTGAAACCCCATGCATAGCAAATAGACACCCACAATTGCCAGTAAATAATCTAAATAATTGGCTATATTTTTTATTATGTGATTATCTTACTTAACTTTTTAATTTTTTTTTCGACAATTACCATTTTCAGAAGGCATTCTTTTCAATATTTTATAGTTTTCTTGTTTAAGATTTCTATAATTAATTCTTATTATAGTTCTTAATTTACAAAAATCTTTTATTAAAGTAAAAGGTAAAACTGTTTCCACTGACTAATTCTGTACAACTCCGGGGCCTTTTTTATACGATTCATCGTGATATATTTCGAAATATTTATTCCATTCTATAATTTTTGCTAGCCATTCATCAGTAGGTTTAATAAGCCCTCCATAAGATAAATGTTGCACCCATGACGGAATGCTATAGTTGTAATGATTTTTAATTTTGTTAGTGGAATTAATTAAGTTTGGGTATTTTTCTTTATATTTATAGGCAAAATATCCTGCTATATACTCGAGAGCATCGTAGGAAGTTTCTTCAGAGATTGTGTTAAAGTCTAGATTGCATGTAGAGTTTCCTGAAGATTTATTTGAAGAAAAAGTAGTTTTACATTCAGTATATTGGTCTGTATTTTCACTTGATACTTCTACATGTGCTTTCTCTAAAACTTTGGGTATAATATATTCCTCTTGTCTTCGATCTGTAGTATTTACTTTTGACTCTAAAATACCAGGATTCTTACCTAAAATAATCAATCTAATCCTATATATAGCATTTAATGGGCTTGGATGTTCATTAGGACTCCGGCTTCTAATTTAAAAAAAAAAGTTTTCCAGACAATCTTGATTTAAATTGTGAGTGCAGATGTATTTTATATCAAAAGTCGATTTCATATCTTGAAAAAGATCAATTAGCGATTTCATTGAGATTATCATTCCTTTCTGGAAAATTTGGAGGGCATTTTTTCCACTTGCTCTCATTGTTGAGATTATTTTTATCATTTTATTTAAATGTTCTTCTTGTAATTCCAAGTCTACACCATATCCATTTTTGCTTGGAACAGAACCTTTTGGTGCATAGCTATTAAAAATGTCGAACCACATATTTATATCTCTAATATACGTTTCATTGATAATAATAATTGATTCATAATAAACGTTTCATTGATATTCACATTCAATTCTTTCCATAAACTTATGTTACTGCAACTACAGTCACTGACGCAAGCTACTACATTATACGATAGTAAATAAAGTTCTGCTATTAATTTTAAAAGTATTTCTCTTGTCATTTTTTGATCAAACCCGATGTAAACAGGTTGCTTCCAATTTGAAAAAAGAAGGTTATTATTGCAACCATACACAGCACACCTAGTACTCAGCATTTTGTTCTTCACCTAACATAAAAATATAGCTTTAAATATTTAATGACTTATATTTAAATCATCTTACCTTATAAAAAACTTAGTCAAATAAAACAATTACAGAAATATTAAAATAAATCACTTCGTTAATCACAAAATTGGACGAATATTAAAAGCGAAAACTAAACACGTGCACACCCTGCTCTATGTAAACAGAGAGGTCAGGACTTGTGCTGACGTCACTAACTTGGCATTCCTGGCTAACATTGTAGAATAGGGATCTGGCTATCCTTGTAGTATATAGTCCTTGAAATTGACCAAGAAACTGGAGTCACAGCCTGGATCCAAATCCAGTGTTGTAGGAAGTGATATTTGGCAAATTCTTGAAGGCATTTAGGAACTGTTGGTACCACTCTGTATTGGTCCAAAGCTCCAACTTTAGATGGCAAACATCCAGCATGGCAGTCTAGAAGGAGCTTGAAGTCCTAAATCCAAATCATAACTAATCATAGCAATAATCATAATCATAAATATAATCATAGCAATGGACAGTATAACTTCTTAATTATGCAGATTCTCAAGAAAGAGATACCAAAGGAAGAGATAGCATATTACAATGCTTTGATGATCAATGAAAACAGAGCAGTATGCAGTAATATAATAAATTTCTGAAAGCATTCTACCAGGGAAATGCCAAATTTGAGTAAGCTGGCATTAAAAGCTCTATCAGTTCCTGCTAGCAGTACAGATGTAAAGAGTAGCTTTTTACCCTGAACCATATTCTTAAGCAGAAAAGATCGTCATTTACTAAGGAAAATTTGGACATTTGTATTTGCCTCATGTTCAACTCATCTGATCTATTATATTCAGATGAAGATATATGGTAAAAGAAGTATTGAGAATCAGGTAAACCAATAAAATTCTGCAAAGAAAATCTGTGCGCTGAATGCAAATGTAATTTAAAAAATATATAAATTAGGCAGAATAAATCAGAAAATTTCTGTTAAAGCATAATATAGCAGAATTTTTATTTTATAAAGCAGTTTTATAAAAAATAAAGCAGATTGTGGGTTGTCCAGTATGTGATGTTTTGGCAGAAATCCTACATTTAGTGTTAACAGTGAAGTAAACAATATCAGTTAATGTTAACATCCCTTCTACTTATCTGCCATTACTTTCATAAATTTTAAACAAATATAAGTAAATTTAGTTGATTTTTGTATTTGAAATTTCAGAATGTTTGTGTTTTGACTATATTTTCAGAAAGGTTTTATCTAGTGACATGCATATTACATGAATGAATATATGTTATGTGAATGTACTATATATTCTTTTATTGTACAGTTGAATTTAAGGTTTTTGTTTTTAAAATTTTGAAATATAAATTAACAAGACTTTTTTACAAATAATGGAGATCACAAAGTTGAGAATGAGTATTTAACGATACACCAGTTTTTATTTCAAAAGACTTTCATCTCACTGTTGATATCTTCTTTAATTCATTTAAATTGAATTCTAAATACACATATACTTACATTGATAGTTATTTAAATATATTGACAAAACCATATTTAAGAAAAAGCATCTTCATAATAGATTTTTTAAAAACAATTTTTTATATCTGAGGGCCTTTCTTGTTATATGTATTTGATGATTACTTTGACATTTTCCCATGATTCTGTAAATACAGTAGAGCATCAGTTATCCGAACAAGATAACTGATTTTTCGGATAACTGATCATTTACGAAAAATATATTTAAACACAAAACTGTACTGTATATAATTTGTATCACATGCCTTACAAATACATACCTTACATAATGTAGTATATTAAACTAGGCCTACAGTTTAGGTTGGCAGGGAGGGGGAGAGTGCTGCAATGCCACAGCACTAACGGAAATTTGAATTTGCCGACTGGAAAGCTTTTGGTTGATCGGTATTCAGGTAATCAATGCTGTACTGTAAAAAGTTATCTGAAAACAGAGATTGCCATACTACAATGATAAGTATAGCAAAATAATATCCTATCCATGTAGTATAACTTTTCTTTGAAGCAAATTGCATGTGAATTAATTAAAATCAACTATTTATTAATGTAAGTTTTTTATATCCTTACAGGTAGTCCTGTATGGATTAATTCTACTGTCTTTCTTGTTATTATATACAAGTATATTCTATACATTTGAATAGGTTAATTCAAACTGTTTTTTGTATTTTAATAATTCTTCTTCTTTGTCCTGGCCTATATCCCAGATTATTTGGGGTCAGCCCGGAATGTCAATTTATGCCACGTTGGTCTATCTCTAATTGTTTCTTCATCCACTCCACAGTCCATCATATCTGTTTTTACACGTTCAATCCATCTCTTCTTAGGTCTTCCTCTACCTCTATCTCCCTGTACTTTCATATTTAGTGCCTTTTTTGTTACATGTTCCTCATTCCTTCTCACCACATGTCCAAACCATGTCAGTCTGTGGCTTTTTATTTTTTCTGAGATAGATACTACCTTTAAACTTCCTCTGATGTAATCATTTCTAATCCTATCCATTCTTGTGACCCCGCACATCCACCTCAACATTCGCATCTCTGCCACTTGCAATTGCTTCTCTTCGGTGGCTGTCATCAGCCAGCACTCACACCCATACATAAACATGGGTCTGATGACAGTTTTATATATTAGTCCTCTTATTTTAAATGTCATGCGTTTGTCACAAGTTATTCCTGTCACCTGTTTCCACTTTAACCACCCTGCATTGATCCTACTAGTAACCTTTCTATCAATGTTGCCATCTTTCTGCAGCAGAGATCCCAGATAATGGAATTCAGTACTTTCTGGCAATGGTATTCCATTTAGTTTTAACGAACCAGTACCAGTGAGACAGTCAAAATTACAGAATATATACTCCGTCTTGGTTTGGTTGATTTTTAGTCCCTCATTTTCCAGCATGTGTTACCATTTGTTTAGCCGTCTCTGTAATTCTTCCCTGCCCTCATCAATGAGGACTACGTCAACTGCAAACAGCACACACCAGGGTATGTCCTCTTGTACAGCAGATGTTATCACATCCATAACTAATAGGAAGAGGTATGGGCTGAGTGCTGACCTCTGATGTAAGCCCACTCTTACTTTGAACATGTCCATCAATCCAGCTGCAGTTCTAACCTGCGTGCTGGCCCTATAGTACATATCTTCAATTGTCACAATGTATTGAAGCGGCACACCTTTCTTCCTAAGGCACCACCAAAGGATTTCTCTCGGGACTCTGTCATACGCTTTTTCCAAGTCTATGAACACCATATTCAGGTTTCTCCTCACAGATCGGTACTTCTCCATCACCTGTCTCACCACGTATATGTCATCTGTAGTACTCCTCCCAGGCATAAATCCAAACTGGCCTTCAGTGACACTAGTTTCCTCTCTAATCCTCCGTTCAATTACATTTTCAAAAAGTTTCATTGTGTGAGCCAATAGTTTTATCCTCCTATAATTATTACATTCCTGCACATCCCCTTTTTCTTTAAAGATGTGTACTAAATATCATTCATTGGGTATAGTTCCCTTTAACAGTACTTTGTTAATTAAACCCCTTTAGTTCCTCGCCTGAGTTAACTCGGGCAGGTTACATAGCGTTACAGAAAACTCGGTCCTTTCGGCCCCTAAAAAAATTTTTTTTCTTCAATTTTTGGATGTTTTTTAGGTCTTCAAATTTTTTGCAAAAATTTTTACCTGCACAAAAAAATTTTATTGTGATTTTAATTTACCTTTAATGACGCACGATTTACGCTTAATTGCTTTTTAATTGTTTTTTAAATGGAGTTTGATATCAAATTTCATTCATCGTTCTAAAGTTGTAGTGCACAAATTTTCCTTCGGTAAGTTATTTAAAGCTAGTTTCTGATGTCAAAAACGACCTCCGATAGTTTTTAAATTTTTTTAATTAATAGATTTTATTATATATAAGTTTAATTAAGTCGGGGGGTC
>NW_019384705.1:708200-716569 GCF_000671375.1 Centruroides sculpturatus | reverse complement strand
TCCACGATACGAACAAAAACTCACCATACGACGTTACATTAGTTCGCATTTTTCATTTGTTTTTCTTACTACAGTTATTTTTTTAAATGTATTACTTGGCTTTAATTTGAGTATGTTTTTCGCGTTGGAACGAATTATTTGGTTTTACATGTAATCATATGGGAAAAGATGATCCACCTTACGACATTTTCATGATACGATCTCAGTTTCGGAACGGATTAATTTCGTATCCTGAGGTACCACTGTAATTGAAAAATTTGAAACACTTAATTGTGTCAGTAAAGTTCCAATCCCAGTTTTAAAGTTATCACTATAACAATGTTTTTCTCTGTTGTTTTACGTAACAGAGTGCTGAACGAAGTTAAATTAAGACACCTTAGTAAATTAAAAAAAAAGTACCATTAAGCAGCATAAATTTGTTCAATTAAAACATTTAGCTTACAATATGCTCAAGTGTATAAATGTTCTATGTTATGCTAACTACACCAATCTGACTTGGCACCTAGTTTTGTTGGTAGGTTCATACCACCAACTTATAATTTATATTATAAAAACTTTTTTTTTCTTTATTATTATTTTGATTATTTTTAAGGTAATTATTCTTTTATAAAAAAAAACTACTAATAAACATAAATATATTTGACTTTATACATTAAACAGTTATTCTTTTTGTAGATCATAAAATCAATTAGTAGCAAAGTTGTATCAAGAAATTAAGATTTGTGAGATTTTTCCAGTGTACCTTACAATTACACTTTAAAATTAAGTTTTACATTGAAATACAAGTTATTACATTTTAATTATAAAACATTATTTTGCTAAATCTTAAGCGTGGGGCCCGGAGCGGTTGCCCCAGTTGCCCGGCCCTAGGGGTGGCTCTGGTTGAGTCATTGGACTCACCTTATCCATTTGTATTATAAAAATAGCTTATCCTGACAAGGGTTAATGCTGCTTTGTATTGCAACATGGTTGAAAGAGGATATTATAAGAAAACATTCTAGATTCCTTAGTCAAGATGTTACACTTTGCAATGACGATGCCAGACCCAAGGCTGACTTTAAGTCAGTTGAGCCAAATGCTTCCAATTGGGCTCTATGCCTAAGAGTCCTCCATGCTAGCAGCACATTGCAACATATACCTAACACTACATATACATATAACTTTTGAAAGTAGTGTAATAGTTATTTGAAACCTGTAATAATTTTAATTATTAATAAACTATTTAAAACCAAATTTTTTGATATTGACTGATTATAAAACTAGTTAAATCTATATTTTAAATTTTTTATTAGTGTATTTATTTTTTATTTTATTTGTTATTCTTTCAATAAATAAGCTTTCATTAAATAATAAAAATGCTCCTTCACTTTATTTTTAAATTACATTTTGATATCACTAATCTAAATTCTGCTTTATTTAAACTAGCTTTATTATTGCCAAATGTTCCAGCAAAAAACAAATAGAAATTATAGAATATTTTTTAAAACATGACAAATTTGTAATATTAATATACATTAAACATTTTAACATAATTAAATGTACTAATATAATTTTTTTTAAATACTCATATTTATCTGTAGTCTTTTTCCTTTCTTTATGTATAACACCACTAATCTAAACACACTACAGTAATTAAATTCAGGTTAGTGAGAGTACACTGTAATTTCTATGAGATTTTGAGAGAATAATTTTGTTTCATGTAAAAAGTTTATCCCTTTTATACACAATCATTTTTCTCTCAGTTTTCATGAACATGAAACATGAAAAGTTTTTCTTTTTAATAGTCAGATGTTAACAAAATGATCTTATTATCATATTTTTAATATATTTCTATATATTACTATTATACAACTTTAAATTTTGTTTTGTGATACATGGTTATAATTTACAGTAGCTTTTTATAAACAGAATTCTATGCCTATATACAGTAGATTAAGTAACTGTAAATAATACAAAAAATTTAAAAAAGAATAATTAGTAATAAGACAGAAGAAACTGTAATTTAAAATAATTACATTTTCTTTTGTCTTAATAATTTTGAAGCAAGTTAATAATCTTTAAAAAAAATGCAGATGTAGATTTATTGACTAATTTACAGTTTTGAATCAATAAAAAAAATAATGCTTTTCAGTGGAAACATTGTCTGATGATGATGAATCTTATCCACATGATGTTGGTGAATCTATCAGCATTCGAGCTAATTTATTTGGTTCCCCTTCTGGTCAGGGATATTCTCCTGCACCTGGTGGTCCATTTTCAGCTCTCACTCCGTCAATGTGGCCTCAAGATTTATTAGCATCATTTGCCCAGGTAAATAATGTAAAGTTTTCTCTTAAAAAGTTTGATTAAAATTGAATTTTAAATTTATAAATTATACAACAGCCAGAAGATGCAGCATCATATCCAGATTTTCGTTTTGATGAATTTGGATTCAGGATAGAAGAAGAAGGTGAAATAATTACAATTTAATTATGCATATGTTAAATATATTTATTTATCTTAGTATGATATTTAGCTTCAGTAATAAGATATTTCATATTTAGCAAAATATAAATTTAAATTTCATTAAGGAATTAATTTAATTTAGTATTATTTATTGTGAGATAAATGATATTAATTACACTAATGCTGAAATGGGAAAAAGATTTGTTTAAAAATTAAAATTTAATTTTATAATATGCTGTGTATACTAAGGGTGCGACTATGCAGACGCGAATTTAGAACGAGCGAGAGGTCGCGAGCGATTTAGTTTTAGCAAAGGAAAACCATGCATAAATGAGAAGCAAGAAATAATGCTGGCGAGAGCAAATTTCTGGTTCTCGCACATATCTGACAGGTTTTGATATTTATCGCGTCTTGCCTCTTCTCGCCACATATTCTTGCTCGCTCGGAAAATTCGCTCACTTGCGTCTGCATAGTCGCACCCTAATTTATTTTTGAGATTGGCAAAAATATACACTGAAATATGTATTTTTACTGATTTTGCTGAAAAAATTCTTATTATAAATTTTATAATAGTTATATTTTATAAATTGTTAATTTCTTTAATAACCTGTAACTAGCATAAAAATCTTACATAATCTAATATATAATAATACATTAAGATCTACATTTCACATTATGAATTCTTTGAAAATCATGCATAAATATGCATTATTATTAAAATAAATAATGCATAAATATGCATTATTTATTTTTATTTGAATTTATTATATCAATACAGTAAAACCTGTCCAAAATAGAACCTGAATAAAATGGAAACCTGCCTAAACAGGAAAAAGTTCTTTGGAATATAGCAGTTTTCTATGTTTAAAAAAAATCTGTTCAAAATGGAAGCCTGTCAAACTGGAAAAAATATTTGGTACCGTACAAGTTTGGTTTACACAGGTTTTACTGTAATAAATTATTATTAATTACACTTCTATACTTTACAATGTTGTAATGCTAGTTATATATTTAGTGGACAAAATGTCTAGTTCTGGCTTAGTAATAGGACTACTAATACATTTTTACCTTGATTCAGCAGATTCTGCTTTTCTGCAGGTAACAGATAATTATTTCTTACATTTCCTATTTTTGAAAACCTCTGTAAAGTGGACAGCATAAAGGATTATGTGCTTCTCATAAACATCAATTAAAAAATACCACACTTATGTTCAGTATTATCATTTTAGAATTTCTTTATTTCTGCAAACTAAGCTTTCACATGCTCTGTTTTTACATATACTCTGCATTAAATATTGGTAGATTGACACTTGCATTTCTTCCTTATATAATGGAAGGAGGTGTTAAGAAAATAAGAAAATTTTGAAGAATAAAAGCAAAATGAATCATGTGTTGATAAAATTGACAAACATTCTGCTTGGGAAGATTAAATGCTTAAATAATCAGTAATGTCATATGACTAGCTTGCATTAATTGCAATTTTGAGTTTTTCATCAGACTAGATCTCTTCTAGATTTCTCTAAATTAATTAATTATTAAGTTTGAGTTATTAAATTTAATGCACAATGGCTCTTAATTCTTCTAGTGTGAAATTATATTAATTAATTAATCATTATATAGAAATACAGTGGAACCCCTATATTCGTCATTAATCTGTTCTTAATGACCTAACGAATATGGAATATGACGAATATAGAAACACTTTTATAATAAATAACTGATATTCAATTAATCCATTCCCATCCTGAAAAAAAAGGTACAAGAATGAAAATTATGTTGTTTGTAAAACTTTATCTTCATTGTACTAAATAAATTCAGTATAGAGGTAGAAGGGTAGAATAGTATTATTAATATAGTATATAGTAGATCCCCTATAAGACGGTAGATATGTTCCGTTCTTTATGAATCAATTTTGTAGGAATCACAGTTTACGGACTATGGCTGTTTGAAAGGTTTTCTTCCATAAAATTAATCGATTCTAGACTAATTCGACTCAACATTTCCAAAATACGTATATTTTTTGNATAGTTTTTTAATTTTTTTAACTAATAGATTTTATTATATATATGTTTAATTAAGTCGGGGGGTTGGAAATCTCAATAAAAATTTTAATTTTTTAAAAATATTTAAAAATATATGGCCAGCTAGTATTCACCCTCCTATAAACACATTGCCTCCCGAGACTTCTATGAGAATGTCCCAGGAAATCCAACACCAGCTGTTCTCAAGGTCATCCAGCTGTAAACACAATGACTCATCAGTGTCAGATTTCACAGAAAGGCAAGACAATGGAAAATCAAGTTTGAAGCCTTTTCTTTAAAATTAAAGCATTTCTTTTGTTCTTTTTCAGTTTTGAGTATTTTTTATGTTTAATTACATTAATATTAAAAATTGCTGGGAACTAAAGCGATTAAACAGCTCTGTTAACCAGTCTCTTCCCTCCTCTCCTAGGACTTTCCATATCTCTATTGGTATATAATCCGGGCCCACTGATTTCCCATTTTTCATTTTATTTAATTCCATTACTAAGAATCTATGCTGACTAGTCAAGTCGTCTCCTGGTATCACTTTACAGTCCTTAATCCTCTTTAGAGTAGTCCATCTTGTTAATAGGTAGTCTATTTGTGATTTATGATCCCTGCTGTTATAAATTATTAAATGTTCTTCACATTTATCAAAATAAGTGCTAACCACTACTAAATCATAGGCGGTGGCCATTTGCAAAACACACGCTGCTTCGAAATTTCTACCACCAAATCCTTTGCCTCCATGTACTCTCTCATAACCAGCATTATTTTTTCCCACATGCCCGTTAAAGTCTGCTCCAATAAATATCTCTTCATCTGTCGGTATCTCTGTCATTATCGTAGCCAAATCTTCCCAAAATTGCTTTTTTACTCCAGCATCTACACCCACTTGCAGAGCATATGCACTGATTACATTAATTATCAGTTCTCCAATACTCAGTTTCACCAATATTAATCTATCATTTACTCTATTGACTATGACTATGTCAATCCTCTTGTCTTCCAATATACGAAAACACTAAATATAATAACCTCCGACTTGAATTAATGCAAAAAACACAAAATAATCACAGAGCACATTTTGTAGCATCTTATCCATACAACAGACATATTTGAACTCATTGACTATGACTACATTCTTCTTTAAGTCGTCGTCTACGACTATCCCCATTCCATTCCTCTTTCCATCTTTACCACAGTAGAAAAGTTTATACCCTTCGCCAATCTCTTTAGCCAATCAAAACTTCCAAGAACGTCAGTCTATGAGACTGACGTTCTTGGAAGTTTTGATTGACATAAGTTGGCGTGACATCCAACCCGTGAACTCAATACACCTAACAATCTCTTTAGCTTTGGCCCCTTTCCACTTTGTCTCCTGCAAGCATGCTATATTGACTCTTCTTCTTCTTAGGGTATCTGCTAGTTCAGCTCCTCTCTCTGTCATAGTCCGTATATTCCAACTTCCCACTCTTAATGGGACTCGCTTCTTATGTTGTCCCCGTCCCATATGAGACAACAACCCTTGTCCATTTCCCACAGCCGCCAGGTGCTGCGGCTGCGCATCGCCTATGGGGTACACCCTAGTATTATCACATCTCAAAATGGCATCAGACATTCCATACAAAAAGATTTGGCTGGGGGTTTTTACAGTCAGCCGCCAACCAGACACCAACCTTCCCATTTTTCTAACCTGGGCTGAGGAACCAGGCTTAGCAAGGATTTGGCAGTGGCCTAGCATCTGAGCTCCTAGAGACTCACTACAGACCTTAAGCGGCAGATGGTCATCTGCTATTTACAGATACCCTCCCGCCTCCAGTGGCACCCAGCCCCGGAAGGCCCTCCTCCAGGCTCCTGCAAGGGTAATACTCCGTCGAAGACGGAGTATTACCCTTGCAGGGCTCCCTTTATGCTCGTTTGTTTGTCGACACTCGACTTAACAGGCTCCACTACGTGAAAGTGAGCTAAGGGTTGAGATGGATAGGCTAAGAGGCCATTCTTGTTGTGGCTTTATATTGTGCTTCACACCCCCTTGGAGCCTTGTATTTTAATAATTAAATACTGGTAAATGGTATTTGTATGATTAAATATAGTGAAGTATATCTCATATTTGCTAACCTAAATTATAGATGAGGCTGACTTGATAGCTAGGAAAGGCTGATTTTGGACTACAAAGGCTGAGAAATAAAACATCAATTTGAAGTAAGATTGTTGACAAAACTTGATGCACTTTTAAGCATTTATTCAATCTTCATTTTCTTTATCACAATAATAGGTTTATAATATTGACTTCTACTAGACAAATTACTAGGACTAAAATAGAATATAGAGTTATGAGCAATTATTTATTGTGACATCACCAGAATGCCAGGCTGCAATTTTTAATTACATTTTTAATTTATTTAATTTAAAATATATGCTCTCCGCCTCAAATTAGTAGTGTCTTGTCCATGTACATCATATTTTTCCTGTTAGCAATAGAGTTGTGCCAGTCATCTAACTCCTTTCAGAGGAAAATTTTTGAATTGAAATAATGTGACATCAGATTTGCACTTGAAGTTTGTATGTAGTTAATCAGGACTTCCTGCCCCTAAGAATTTCATGTCTGGTCTTGACTTTCATCTATCTAACTTTGTTCTTAAGATTAAGGAAAGATGGACAGACAGAAGACAGAGGAAATTTATAGGTCTAACAATTTTTTTCAAATTGCAGCCAATAATATATTACAATATACATAATAAGTATTATATAAAAGTTCAATGAATTTTAATGAACAGTGTATTAAACAACTGATTAAAAACACTAGATTTAGCACCAAAATTGATAGTTTGGCATGAGTTGATTACTGACATTGATTACAGGAGTTGATCAATGTCAGCAATCAACTCCTGTAATCAACGTCGTCTTCATTCTTATTGTCATTATAAAATTTCAACAATACTTTGTTACTCTAATAAATTAGTTTATAAAGTTCTGGAAGAAAAAGGATTGCTCATTTCAGGATTAGACTACTCCTGCAGACTATTACTCATTTAAACTTAAGATTCACTTACTTTCTTTTTTGTTAACTTTATTCAGGCCATTGTTGAAACAACTTTAACATTATCTTGAATTTTAAAGTGGTCCAAAAAGTAGTAAGTCACGCAAATCTAGTAGCCTAGAGCCCTACAAATATCTCACTCTGCTACTTGTAGCCCAATCTTGCAATTCCAAAAACCAGCTGTATTTTACGAGATAAGAGAAAAAAAGGGTAGTCCATTTGTAAGATGACACTGAAAATGTGTTACTGTAAAAGCAAAGCCATATTGACCAGATTAGAGTTGTTCTTGGTCTATTGTTCTTGTACAACATGGAGATACTTTGATCTAAACGAATCAGTTAACATACGCATATCATAGTTCGGACAGAATTTTCACTTTGAATTTTGAAGTAACTGTATTTTGAATCAACGAAATTCCTAAACATGTAAATCTATATGTCCCCATCGGGACCCGCTTCATGTGCCCTATGAACAAATCTCAAATGCTAAAACAATGTTTTGATGTATACAACTATATTGTATTCAGTCAACATTTAGTAAATACTTGTCGTGCTGGCTCCGGGGGAGACTAGCACCATGGTGCAGAGAGTGACGAAACAAAAAAGAATGATTAGAAAAAAAGAATATTTCTGAAAAAAAAAGAAAAAAAGAACAATTAAAAAAAAAATAGAACGTTTGAGATGTTTTTCTTTTAACAAGTGATATAACTTTGTTGTTGTTGTTAGTGTATCTAAAAAAAGTGTCAGTTTTGGTAAACTGTATTCTGAATTTATATCCCGACCCCACAGCTTGTAACACACTTATATGTTGCACATGTAAAAATAAGTTCAAATAAAATTTATTGGCATAAGACAGAGGAA
>NW_019384705.1:699132-702627 GCF_000671375.1 Centruroides sculpturatus | reverse complement strand
GAGTGTATTCAAAAATTAAAAAACTTTTCAAAGCTTCATGGCAATCGTACTATGCCACAAACCTTCGCTGGAGTATATTAAACAACTTCCCAAAGTTTCACGCCAACCGGATAAACGGTGTGGTAATGCATGAATGACACACACACACACAGACAGACAACCATACATTCATTTTTATATATATAGATTTTAATCGCCGTTGAATAAGGAATGTTTCTTTCACACGAAATGTATAAAATTACAGTACTGTATTAGACTTACGGTAGCTAATTTACATACTGTACAGACGATAGTTCGCCTAAACTCTCCGTAGCGTAGCGCTAGACGGCGGAGAAAATATATATATAATTATAATAAAGTTACAATAAATTAAGTTAATATATAATTATATATATAGTACCTAATTTATATATAATTATATGTACAGACGAAACTAAACTCAATTTACCTGCCTAAACGTCTGTAGCGTGGCGTTACGGACGGCAGGAAAGTAGTTCGGCTGCCCAATGACGTTTTATGTAATTATAGGAGTTTTTTTACCATTGTGTACGGATACCGCCACAATTTTTTCGCCGTCTTATAGGAATCGTAACTATAGGCAGGGGTGCACAACCTGCGGCCCGTGGGCCACATACGGCCCCTTATCAATGTTTATGCGGCCCGCAGACGATACAGGCCAAATCCCTTCTTTCGAAGTTTCTAAGTGTAGAACTTTTCCCTTTCACAAAGTCATTAGCACCCAACTGTTTTATAACTTTCACTGAAGTGAGAAATGGGGGGTTCTATAAATAAGTCTATTTCTAGCTAACACTTTCTGGTTTAGATATTGAATATTTTAAGTCTAATACATAGTATTATAACGATTTTTTGAAGAATCAAATAGAATAAAATGATGTTAGAACGTCATTTCCGATGTTATCAGGAAGTTTCTATTTTGGTGGAAAATCTTCAATTTTATGCTACGGAAAACTTGCTTATTCGTCTAAATAGCGCCAAATAACAAAAATAAGTGAAAATAGCGCTGAAAAACCATGAAAATAACGATTTTTTAGCATTTGTTTACATTCTAGATTCTGATTGATATAGTCGAATTTGAATCAATCTTTTCTGAAAAGACGCTTATTCGTCAACCTAATGTCATTCAAACTAGAAAAAACTAACCAGATTTCAAAAAGGAATGTACAGAGAACTATAACAACCAATAATTTACAACAATATCTCTCCATAGACTATGGCTGCATACACACTAGGCGTTTTTAAATGCGCGTTAGCTCGGTGTTCGAGGAGCGTTTAGTGGAGCGTGCACACTGGCTCGGTTTGGAAATGGACGTGGAAGTGATTGCTTGTGTGTGGCTCCTCTATCATCGCTATAAAAGGCGACGCGTCCCAAAAGCGCGCGATCGAATGTACAACAAAATGGCAGCACATATATCTCAAAGCGCGCGTTTATAGATTTTTCTTAAAACGCGCGTTTTGCGGGCGCTTTGAGATATATGTGCTGCCATTTTGTTGTACATTCGATCGCGCGCTTTTGGGACGCGTTGCCTTTTATAGCGATGATAGAGGAGCCACACACAAGCAATCACTTCCACGTCCATTTCCAAACCGAGCCAGTGTGCACACTCCACTAAACACTCGTCGAACGCCGAGCTAACGCGCGTTTAAAAACGCCTAGTGTGTACGCAGCCTAAGAATAGAAAAAATTTTTTTCGCATCAAATTTATTATTATTAAGTTGGACCAAGAAAATTAATACTGTAGTTGGGATAGAGTTATTATGACTAAAAGGAAACCGTTTGTACTAAAATATTTTGGATTTAATAATTATTATTAAAAACCGCGTCAAGCCATAAACTTGTCAACAAAGAGGGTTGTAAAATGATTCCGTGTAGCTAGAAAGCTGCGGTTTCTTTTATTTGAAAGAAAACAGATATATTTAGGTTATTTAAATAGTAAATTAATTGGAACTTTTTATTTACTTTTATTTTTACATTCTTTTTTTCGNAAGTAACTGTATTTTGAATCAACGAAATTCCTAAACATGTAAATCTATATGTCCCCATCGGGACCCGCTTCATGTGCCCTATGAACAAATCTCAAATGCTAAAACAATGTTTTGATGTATACAACTATATTGTATTCAGTCAACATTTAGTAAATACTTGTCGTGCTGGCTCCGGGGGAGACTAGCACCATGGTGCAGAGAGTGACGAAACAAAAAAGAATGATTAGAAAAAAGAATATTTCTGAAAAAAAAAGAAAAAAAGAACAATTAAAAAAAAAATAGAACGTTTGAGATGTTTTTCTTTTAACAAGTGATATAACTTTGTTGTTGTTGTTAGTGTATCTAAAAAAAGAGTCAGTTTTGGTAAACTGTATTCTGAATTTATATCCCGACCCCACAGCTTGTAACACACTTATATGTTGCACATGTAAAAATAAGTTCAAATAAAATTTATTGGCATAAATTTTATTTGAACTTATTTTTACATGCATTGGCATAATGTAATTCAAAGGATTAATAAAAAGCATGTTTTGTACTAATAATGTAGATCAGAATAACAATAGTATAAAAGAAAAATATATATCGCTCCAAAGAATTAAGGCTGAGTCCAGGGCCACCCCTAGCTTTTGCAAGGCCCTGGGCAAATCTGAAATTTCAGGGCCCTTTCTAAAAATAAACTAAGTATTAGTAAAAAAAAAACTAACTAATAAGTGAAATAATTAACGTTAACTTTTCAAAAATTTATTTAAACAAAATTGCTGAAATTATAAAACAAGAAGAGTAAAACAAAATATTTTTTTAAGATTGTATGTTTATTTTTATCTTAATTTTTTTTAATGAACCTTTCACACTATTTTATGAAATATTAATTTTGCGGGATCTTATTTCAGCAAAATCTTTTATTAAATCATCACAATTTAATTTTTCACATATTTCTTGCTCAATAGATAAAAGTGTCAGATTTGTTAATTGTTCCTGTGACATTGTCGTCTGTAAATAATTTTTAATTAGTTTTAATTCAGAAAAACTTCATTCTGCTGATGCTGTCGAAATTGGAATTGTTAATAATAATCTTAAACTAATGGCCAGATTTGGAAAAGAATCGTGCATATTTTGCAGCATATTCAAATACTGTACTGGGGTTGCATTTTCACCATTAGTACAGATCGAACAAAAAATTTTAATTTTTTCATATAAACCAAACCAGCTCCATTTATATCACAATCTCTACTTGTACTCATTGCTAATGTTCTAAATCCTAGAAAAAATAGAAAATAAAACTTGAAATAAAAAATGAATAAAAAAATAGAGATTAAAAAATAATATAATACAGTGGTACCTCAGGTTACGAACGCCCCAGCATACGAAATTTTCAGGATACGACATGAAATTCGAACATATTTTTGTTCCACGATACGAACAAAAACTCACCATACGACGTTACATTAGTTCGCATTTTTCATTTGTTTTTCTTACTACAGTTATTTTTTT
>NW_019384705.1:696240-699001 GCF_000671375.1 Centruroides sculpturatus | reverse complement strand
TCCACGATACGAACAAAAACTCACCATACGACGTTACATTAGTTCGCATTTTTCATTTGTTTTTCTTACTACAGTTATTTTTTTAAATGTATTACTTGGCTTTAATTTGAGTATGTTTTTCGCGTTGGAACGAATTATTTGGTTTTACATGTAATCATATGGGAAAAGATGATCCACCTTACGACATTTTCATGATACGATCTCAGTTTCGGAACGGATTAATTTCGTATCCTGAGGTACCACTGTAATTGAAAAATTTGAAACACTTAATTGTGTCAGTAAAGTTCCAATCCCAGTTTTAAAGTTATCACTATAACAATGTTTTTCTCTGTTGTTTTACGTAACAGAGTGCTGAACGAAGTTAAATTAAGACACCTTAGTAAATTAAAAAAAAAGTACCATTAAGCAGCATAAATTTGTTCAATTAAAACATTTAGCTTACAATATGCTCAAGTGTATAAATGTTCTATGTTATGCTAACTACACCAATCTGACTTGGCACCTAGTTTTGTTGGTAGGTTCATACCACCAACTTATAATTTATATTATAAAAACTTTTTTTTTCTTTATTATTATTTTGATTATTTTTAAGGTAATTATTCTTTTATAAAAAAAAACTACTAATAAACATAAATATATTTGACTTTATACATTAAACAGTTATTCTTTTTGTAGATCATAAAATCAATTAGTAGCAAAGTTGTATCAAGAAATTAAGATTTGTGAGATTTTTCCAGTGTACCTTACAATTACACTTTAAAATTAAGTTTTACATTGAAATACAAGTTATTACATTTTAATTATAAAACATTATTTTGCTAAATCTTAAGCGTGGGGCCCGGAGCGGTTGCCCCAGTTGCCCGGCCCTAGGGGTGGCTCTGGTTGAGTCATTGGACTCACCTTATCCATTTGTATTATAAAAATAGCTTATCCTGACAAGGGTTAATGCTGCTTTGTATTGCAACATGGTTGAAAGAGGATATTATAAGAAAACATTCTAGATTCCTTAGTCAAGATGTTACACTTTGCAATGACGATGCCAGACCCAAGGCTGACTTTAAGTCAGTTGAGCCAAATGCTTCCAATTGGGCTCTATGCCTAAGAGTCCTCCATGCTAGCAGCACATTGCAACATATACCTAACACTACATATACATATAACTTTTGAAAGTAGTGTAATAGTTATTTGAAACCTGTAATAATTTTAATTATTAACGCTTCATGTGCCCTATGAACAAATCTCAAATGCTAAAACAATGTTTTGATGTATACAACTATATTGTATTCAGTCAACATTTAGTAAATACTTGTCGTGCTGGCTCCGGGGGAGACTAGCACCATGGTGCAGAGAGTGACGAAACAAAAAAGAATGATTAGAAAAAAGAATATTTCTGAAAAAAAAAGAAAAAAAGAACAATTAAAAAAAAAATAGAACGTTTGAGATGTTTTTCTTTTAACAAGTGATATAACTTTGTTGTTGTTGTTAGTGTATCTAAAAAAAGAGTCAGTTTTGGTAAACTGTATTCTGAATTTATATCCCGACCCCACAGCTTGTAACACACTTATATGTTGCACATGTAAAAATAAGTTCAAATAAAATTTATTGGCATAAATTTTATTTGAACTTATTTTTACATGCATTGGCATAATGTAATTCAAAGGATTAATAAAAAGCATGTTTTGTACTAATAATGTAGATCAGAATAACAATAGTATAAAAGAAAAATATATATCGCTCCAAAGAATTAAGGCTGAGTCCAGGGCCACCCCTAGCTTTTGCAAGGCCCTGGGCAAATCTGAAATTTCAGGGCCCTTTCTAAAAATAAACTAAGTATTAGTAAAAAAAAAACTAACTAATAAGTGAAATAATTAACGTTAACTTTTCAAAAATTTATTTAAACAAAATTGCTGAAATTATAAAACAAGAAGAGTAAAACAAAATATTTTTTTAAGATTGTATGTTTATTTTTATCTTAATTTTTTTTAATGAACCTTTCACACTATTTTATGAAATATTAATTTTGCGGGATCTTATTTCAGCAAAATCTTTTATTAAATCATCACAATTTAATTTTTCACATATTTCTTGCTCAATAGATAAAAGTGTCAGATTTGTTAATTGTTCCTGTGACATTGTCGTCTGTAAATAATTTTTAATTAGTTTTAATTCAGAAAAACTTCATTCTGCTGATGCTGTCGAAATTGGAATTGTTAATAATAATCTTAAACTAATGGCCAGATTTGGAAAAGAATCGTGCATATTTTGCAGCATATTCAAATACTGTACTGGGGTTGCATTTTCACCATTAGTACAGATCGAACAAAAAATTTTAATTTTTTCATATAAACCAAACCAGCTCCATTTATATCACAATCTCTACTTGTACTCATTGCTAATGTTCTAAATCCTAGAAAAAATAGAAAATAAAACTTGAAATAAAAAATGAATAGAAAAATAGAGATTAAAAAATAATATAATACAGTGGTACCTCAGGTTACGAACGCCCCAGCATACGAAATTTTCAGGATACGACATGAAATTCGAACATATTTTTGTTCCACGATACAAACAAAAACTCACCATACGACGTTACATTAGTTCGCATTTTTCATTTGTTTTTCTTACTACAGTTATTTTTTTAAATGTATTACTTGGCTTTAATTTGAGTATGTTTTTCGCGTTGGAACGAATTATTTGGTTTTACATGTAATCGTATGGGAAAAGATGATCCACCTTACGACATTTTCATGATACGATCTCA
>NW_019384705.1:683970-689095 GCF_000671375.1 Centruroides sculpturatus | reverse complement strand
GGATTACTCTGACCAAGTTAACACCCTCCTTACATCATTCAATGAGAGGTTTGGTGAATTCCAGAAATACAAGATCTACCTGCAACTTTTTTCAACTCCATTTGATGTGAAAGTGGAAGATGCCCCTCCAGATACCCAACTTGAGTTGATAGACATCCAGTGCAGTGATGAATTGAAATCACAGTTCAAAAATTCTAATCTCGTCACATTCTATAGATACAAAGAACTGTCAGATACATCATTTCCAAAACTGAAAGACAATGCTCGATTTTGTGCAAGCATGTTTGGCAGTACCTATGTATGCGAACAAGTGTTTTTGCTTATGAATTTAAACAAGTGCAAAATACGGAACAGGTTAACCAACGAGAATTTGGAAAATCTGCTGGTTGTTTCAACATCTGCCATTACACCAGACATCAAGAAGATTGCCGCCAGCATCTAATCTCAGCCATCACATTAATCGCTTGGAGGTCCGGCTCCCAGTCAGCAAACTTAATCCTAATTTGGCCCTTCTTCACAAAAGGTTGTGCATCCCTGCTATAGGAAACAGTTTTATAGGGGGATCTACTGTATTAATAATATAGTATTATTATTTAGAAGAAAACATATCAATTAAAACATTAGGCAATTTCAATTATGATTATGGGGTCTGTTTTGCCAATGATTCAGTAGCACTTGATTTAATAAAGAACTTGTTCGGTGTTGTGTGTTTTTGTCTGTTTTTTAAAACTTTTCTGAAGTAGGCAATTACATTACCATTGAATGCATTTGTATTTTGGTTGACTATAGCAACATTTGGGTGCCACTTTGGAGCGATTGGAATTTGGTTTCTCGTATTGATTATTTTTCAATAACTCAACAACACACATGATGACCACACAAAGCAGACTGATTAACTACAGCTAGCTAAACATGGCTAGCTGATTGGAGCAGGCGTGAGATTGTAGTGCCACTTCCGGTGTTGGGAATGGTGACGAATACAGAAAATACTGACAAATATGGAAAAATATAAAAAGTCATCAAAATGTGATGAATATTGAATATTACAAATATAGAGGTTCCACTGTTCTACTGTATATCTATTATTTTGACAATTCTTTGGCTATTTAGAAATTCTTTAGTTAACAGACATTTTTTAAAAAACAAAACTATGTATTGACTATTTAAATAAATCACTGGGTTTAAAATATAAGACAATTTTTATAAGAGACACTTGCATTAAGTGGAAAACATCTCTACTCCTAAGAGTTTCTTCTAATCTTTGGTTCTGCTATAAATAATAGCATTACAGCATTTTATTATTATATTTAACTTTATTCTCTCAAAATACTATATTTCATAAATATTAAAAGTAACAGTATTATAAGAGAATATTAGAATTCAGATTGAATTCTTTTTAATACATATTAAAACTCGCCACTTATTTTGATAGAAAATATATTCATTAATTAAATCATTATATGTAATGAATGAAAGATAATAACTAACCTACAGTTCAGTTTTTGTTACAAAAAATTGTTGATAGTTAGNTTTTAAAACATGACAAATTTGTAATATTAATATACATTAAACATTTTAACATAATTAAATGTACTAATATAATTTTTTTTAAATACTCATATTTATCTGTAGTCTTTTTCCTTTCTTTATGTATAACACCACTAATCTAAACACACTACAGTAATTAAATTCAGGTTAGTGAGAGTACACTGTAATTTCTATGAGATTTTGAGAGAATAATTTTGTTTCATGTAAAAAGTTTATCCCTTTTATACACAATCATTTTTCTCTCAGTTTTCATGAACATGAAACATGAAAAGTTTTTCTTTTTAATAGTCAGATGTTAACAAAATGATCTTATTATCATATTTTTAATATATTTCTATATATTACTATTATACAACTTTAAATTTTGTTTTGTGATACATGGTTATAATTTACAGTAGCTTTTTATAAACAGAATTCTATGCCTATATACAGTAGATTAAGTAACTGTAAATAATACAAAAAATTTAAAAAAGAATAATTAGTAATAAGACAGAAGAAACTGTAATTTAAAATAATTACATTTTCTTTTGTCTTAATAATTTTGAAGCAAGTTAATAATCTTTAAAAAAAATGCAGATGTAGATTTATTGACTAATTTACAGTTTTGAATCAATAAAAAAAATAATGCTTTTCAGTGGAAACATTGTCTGATGATGATGAATCTTATCCACATGATGTTGGTGAATCTATCAGCATTCGAGCTAATTTATTTGGTTCCCCTTCTGGTCAGGGATATTCTCCTGCACCTGGTGGTCCATTTTCAGCTCTCACTCCGTCAATGTGGCCTCAAGATTTATTAGCATCATTTGCCCAGGTAAATAATGTAAAGTTTTCTCTTAAAAAGTTTGATTAAAATTGAATTTTAAATTTATAAATTATACAACAGCCAGAAGATGCAGCATCATATCCAGATTTTCGTTTTGATGAATTTGGATTCAGGATAGAAGAAGAAGGTGAAATAATTACAATTTAATTATGCATATGTTAAATATATTTATTTATCTTAGTATGATATTTAGCTTCAGTAATAAGATATTTCATATTTAGCAAAATATAAATTTAAATTTCATTAAGGAATTAATTTAATTTAGTATTATTTATTGTGAGATAAATGATATTAATTACACTAATGCTGAAATGGGAAAAAGATTTGTTTAAAAATTAAAATTTAATTTTATAATATGCTGTGTATACTAAGGGTGCGACTATGCAGACGCGAATTTAGAACGAGCGAGAGGTCGCGAGCGATTTAGTTTTAGCAAAGGAAAACCATGCATAAATGAGAAGCAAGAAATAATGCTGGCGAGAGCAAATTTCTGGTTCTCGCACATATCTGACAGGTTTTGATATTTATCGCGTCTTGCCTCTTCTCGCCACATATTCTTGCTCGCTCGGAAAATTCGCTCACTTGCGTCTGCATAGTCGCACCCTAATTTATTTTTGAGATTGGCAAAAATATACACTGAAATATGTATTTTTACTGATTTTGCTGAAAAAATTCTTATTATAAATTTTATAATAGTTATATTTTATAAATTGTTAATTTCTTTAATAACCTGTAACTAGCATAAAAATCTTACATAATCTAATATATAATAATACATTAAGATCTACATTTCACATTATGAATTCTTTGAAAATCATGCATAAATATGCATTATTATTAAAATAAATAATGCATAAATATGCATTATTTATTTTTATTTGAATTTATTATATCAATACAGTAAAACCTGTCCAAAATAGAACCTGAATAAAATGGAAACCTGCCTAAACAGGAAAAAGTTCTTTGGAATATAGCAGTTTTCTATGTTTAAAAAAAATCTGTTCAAAATGGAAGCCTGTCAAACTGGAAAAAATATTTGGTACCGTACAAGTTTGGTTTACACAGGTTTTACTGTAATAAATTATTATTAATTACACTTCTATACTTTACAATGTTGTAATGCTAGTTATATATTTAGTGGACAAAATGTCTAGTTCTGGCTTAGTAATAGGACTACTAATACATTTTTACCTTGATTCAGCAGATTCTGCTTTTCTGCAGGTAACAGATAATTATTTCTTACATTTCCTATTTTTGAAAACCTCTGTAAAGTGGACAGCATAAAGGATTATGTGCTTCTCATAAACATCAATTAAAAAATACCACACTTATGTTCAGTATTATCATTTTAGAATTTCTTTATTTCTGCAAACTAAGCTTTCACATGCTCTGTTTTTACATATACTCTGCATTAAATATTGGTAGATTGACACTTGCATTTCTTCCTTATATAATGGAAGGAGGTGTTAAGAAAATAAGAAAATTTTGAAGAATAAAAGCAAAATGAATCATGTGTTGATAAAATTGACAAACATTCTGCTTGGGAAGATTAAATGCTTAAATAATCAGTAATGTCATATGACTAGCTTGCATTAATTGCAATTTTGAGTTTTTCATCAGACTAGATCTCTTCTAGATTTCTCTAAATTAATTAATTATTAAGTTTGAGTTATTAAATTTAATGCACAATGGCTCTTAATTCTTCTAGTGTGAAATTATATTAATTAATTAATCATTATATAGAAATACAGTGGAACCCCTATATTCGTCATTAATCTGTTCTTAATGACCTAACGAATATGGAATATGACGAATATAGAAACACTTTTATAATAAATAACTGATATTCAATTAATCCATTCCCATCCTGAAAAAAAAGGTACAAGAATGAAAATTATGTTGTTTGTAAAACTTTATCTTCATTGTACTAAATAAATTCAGTATAGAGGTAGAAGGGTAGAATAGTATTATTAATATAGTATATAGTAGATCCCCTATAAGACGGTAGATATGTTCCGTTCTTTATGAATCAATTTTGTAGGAATCACAGTTTACGGACTATGGCTGTTTGAAAGGTTTTCTTCCATAAAATTAATCGATTCTAGACTAATTCGACTCAACATTTCCAAAATACGTATATTTTTTGGAAATAATCTGTATAAACTATGTTATAAACAAAAAATTGTAGGATTACTTACTGAGTGTGCACCGTTCGTCTACGCCCGTTGCTAAAGCTTGTTTTCGTCGCGGAACAGCGCATCAAACGGCAGCCATGATTTCTGATATTATTTTTCTGCGAAAACTTCGTTGACCTTTGGAGACATCATTAATATAAATAATTTTTATGGCCGTTAAATAAGAAATGTTTCTTTCACAAGAAATGTATAAAATTACAGTACTGGACAGACGATAGGTCGCCTAACTCGCCGTAGCGTGACGCTAGACGGCGAAAAATATATATTTAATTATAATAAAGTTACAATAAATTAAGTTAATATATAATTATATATACAGTACCTAATTTATATATAATTAATATATAATTATATGTACAGTACCTAATTTATATATAATTATATGAACAGATGATACTAAACTCAATTTATCCGCCTAAACGCCGTAGCGCCACGCTACGGACGGCGGGAAAGTAGTTCGGCTGCCCGATGACGTTTTACGTATTATAGGAGTTATTTTTACCGTTGTTTACGGATACTGCCACAATTTTTATAGGAATCATAACTATAGGAAACG
>NW_019384705.1:671667-681543 GCF_000671375.1 Centruroides sculpturatus | reverse complement strand
TTCCACATTGCAAGGCCATGAAAGAGAAATACCCACATATGAAGATGGATTACTCTGACCAAGTTAACACCCTCCTTACATCATTCAATGAGAGGTTTGGTGAATTCCAGAAATACAAGATCTACCTGCAACTTTTTTCAACTCCATTTGATGTGAAAGTGGAAGATGCCCCTCCAGATACCCAACTTGAGTTGATAGACATCCAGTGCAGTGATGAATTGAAATCACAGTTCAAAAATTCTAATCTCGTCACATTCTATAGATACAAAGAACTGTCAGATACATCATTTCCAAAACTGAAAGACAATGCTCGATTTTGTGCAAGCATGTTTGGCAGTACCTATGTATGCGAACAAGTGTTTTTGCTTATGAATTTAAACAAGTGCAAAATACGGAACAGGTTAACCAACGAGAATTTGGAAAATCTGCTGGTTGTTTCAACATCTGCCATTACACCAGACATCAAGAAGATTGCCGCCAGCATCTAATCTCAGCCATCACATTAATCGCTTGGAGGTCCGGCTCCCAGTCAGCAAACTTAATCCTAATTTGGCCCTTCTTCACAAAAGGTTGTGCATCCCTGCTATAGGAAACAGTTTTATAGGGGGATCTACTGTATTAATAATATAGTATTATTATTTAGAAGAAAACATATCAATTAAAACATTAGGCAATTTCAATTATGATTATGGGGTCTGTTTTGCCAATGATTCAGTAGCACTTGATTTAATAAAGAACTTGTTCGGTGTTGTGTGTTTTTGTCTGTTTTTTAAAACTTTTCTGAAGTAGGCAATTACATTACCATTGAATGCATTTGTATTTTGGTTGACTATAGCAACATTTGGGTGCCACTTTGGAGCGATTGGAATTTGGTTTCTCGTATTGATTATTTTTCAATAACTCAACAACACACATGATGACCACACAAAGCAGACTGATTAACTACAGCTAGCTAAACATGGCTAGCTGATTGGAGCAGGCGTGAGATTGTAGTGCCACTTCCGGTGTTGGGAATGGTGACGAATACAGAAAATACTGACAAATATGGAAAAATATAAAAAGTCATCAAAATGTGATGAATATTGAATATTACAAATATAGAGGTTCCACTGTTCTACTGTATATCTATTATTTTGACAATTCTTTGGCTATTTAGAAATTCTTTAGTTAACAGACATTTTTTAAAAAACAAAACTATGTATTGACTATTTAAATAAATCACTGGGTTTAAAATATAAGACAATTTTTATAAGAGACACTTGCATTAAGTGGAAAACATCTCTACTCCTAAGAGTTTCTTCTAATCTTTGGTTCTGCTATAAATAATAGCATTACAGCATTTTATTATTATATTTAACTTTATTCTCTCAAAATACTATATTTCATAAATATTAAAAGTAACAGTATTATAAGAGAATATTAGAATTCAGATTGAATTCTTTTTAATACATATTAAAACTCGCCACTTATTTTGATAGAAAATATATTCATTAATTAAATCATTATATGTAATGAATGAAAGATAATAACTAACCTACAGTTCAGTTTTTGTTACAAAAAATTGTTGATAGTTAGTAGTCATTATTACTCTTATTTTGAAAAATTATTGCTTTTATTACTTTTATACATTTAACAATTACAAATATATGTATTATAATATTTACAGAATAGGTGAATGATTGGCTAGAAATTACCAGAGAGATACAAAGCCATATAATTTTAAATTAAAGATAATTTGTTTAACAGAAGTTGTATAGAACAATGTAGAAATGTAATTCATACTTCATAGTTTCTTTCTTCAATAAATGAATATTTACAAAATCTTAAAATTAACATATATTTTAGTTATATTACATTGATAAATAAAAAATATTAATTAAATTAAGCAATTAGTTTAAAATGATGAACAAAAAATACTATGATTTTTATATTTTAATACTAAATGATTTTGGACTAAGTCATTGTGAAACACTTTAAATAATTGTCTCAAAAAATCAGTTCTAATAAATGAAAAATATCATTTTATTACTTAAAACTGATTTAGAAAAGGGATTTATAAAATAAATTTCAAATTCTCCCTTTTAAATTTATACATAAATGAATGTCTGTTTAATTTTCTGATAACTTAGCTTTTGAACAAAATATAAAAACAGTTTTAAAATAAAATTTACTTTTGTTCTCGATATTAATTTTAGATGGTCCAGAACAGAGTTCTAGTAAATTGTTGAGTACTCCATTTACTGAGGATCCTCAACACAGACTACAATGGATTGCTTATTTGGAATTTACTCATAATAATGAAGTTGGTGATCTTACTTGGGATAAGGTAAAAAAGAATTAGTATTATAAAGTTTCATCAAAAATATTTTAATATATGAATTACTATAAATTTAAATAGTAGTATTTATTATTAAATGAAAATTATTACTTTGCATATTGACATATATTCAAAAGATTATTATTACTAACAACTTTCTAGGTTGAAATGAATTTACCTCATTCAGAGAAATTAAAAACAATGGTACAACAAGGTATTCCTCATTCCTTAAGACCTCAGCTATGGATGAGATTATCTGGTGCAATGCAAAAGAAACATTCTTCAGATCTATCTTATAAAGATGTTGTCAAAGCCAGTTCTAATGATCATATAATGACATCAAAACAGATTGAAAAGGTTTGTATTTTTATAAATAAGAACAATGTATGATGTTTTGTTTTATAGAATTGTATTTTTAAATAGTGTGTCATTTTATTTTAAATATAGGATCTTCTGCGCACTATGCCAAGCAATGCCTGTTTTTCGCATATGAACAGTACAGGAATATCCCGTTTACGAAGAATACTTCGTGGCTTGGCATGGTTATATCCTGAAATTGGTTACTGTCAAGGAACGGGAGTAGTAAGTAATACAGATTTAGTTTTGAATTTTTCCTGAAGCAGGAAATATTAAGATCAGAAATTGTCTTTGCTACACACTGTGATTTATTTATAGTATAAGTCTATTCAGATGCATTAAGTGGGTTTAACTTATTGTATATAGCATTTAGTGCTTGTTGTTTGCATCAAAATAATGTCATTTTGACACATCCTACTCCTTGAGAATAGAAGCTACTAAATGTATTAACCTTTAAGATACAATATTAAGTTCATTGTTTGAATTTTTTTAGAGTTATATTAGTAGATGCAATGAGTGCTAGACTTTTTTTTATTCAAACAATTACCAAATTTAACTGCCTCAGTATTGTGAAACAACATAATTAGTATCTTAGTGATGAGAGACCAATATGGAAAATGAGAGGAGTCATTGACACACTGCTTACTGTTAGACAGGCATTTGAATTGCCATCAGAAAATGTCATTTTAAGCCTGAAGGACCATGAGAAATCTTTTCATGATTTGACAAATGCATGCTTGATTTGTTAATCAAATGAATAGTTTTATTTACAAAAATGATTTGACCAGCAGTGAATGAGAGACCTGTTAATGAACACATTATTGCTTGGAATCTTTAGTGCACCACATACTGAACAAATTCTGATTTATGGAATGCTAAAGAGAGAGAAGCATGCTAGATTATTGGCTACTTTTCAGAGAGTGCTGGATCACCAGACATTCTAGATTAACAAACTTCTATTAGATTATAATACAATTTTTCTATTAGTATAGTGTGACAGCTATTTACAAGTACTTAATGTATGTGAATTTGATACAGTGAGCTGTTTTCTTCTCTCTCTCTCTCTCTCTCCCTCATTTATAAGGTAAATTACTCAATACAATAAACACAAGCTAAAATTTATAAGACAAAATATTGTAATAAGTTTAATGTGATTGAAATTTCTGAATATTCTGATTATATGACTTTTAGCTTTTAGTCTCTATTTTCTTTGTTTCATTCATATTACATCTTTTGATAGAAATAGCACTGTTCATTCCAACATGATTATTCAGTTTAGTGATTTTATTTCTACATTACAGATCCTTCTATCAGTGATTACATTTCATTAATTAAAAGCAATTTTAATTTACTTTTACTTTCTTCTGCATAAATATTGTCTTAATTAACTTTTGTTTTTTATCATTAAATAAAGAAAAAATCTGATAACATTTATATGATTGCTTCTCTTATATTACTTTCATTTATTTTATTTCATTTAGAATCATTGGGTAGAGAGCAGTGGTGATATTTGAAATATTTAACAATGGGTTCGCTAACAGTAAATTTTTCCTTAACAATTTTTTTTTGCTCAAATGGTGCATTAGCAATATTAGTGCAAAAACAGACCTTAAGATACCATACCATACCCATATCAATAAAAAAGAAAGTTAACAATGCCAGAACTATATATATATAGTTAGTAAAAATTATATATAGTTTATTAACTATATATATATATATATATATATATAGTTAATAAATATATATATGTATATATCCATTATTTGAACAAATTATTTATAAAATTTATATAAAGCCTTTTTATTAATATCGTTTAAACTCGTTAGAAGATCACGTTGCGATTTGGCATTGCATGTACGAACAATTTCATATTGATCACGTAAACTATCAAGTTTCATACATTTTAATAACATAGTGAAAATGTGAAAATTCGTCAGAGTTACATAATAAATATTTACTATTATTATTGTTGAATTTTATATAAATATTTTTTGTGTAGAGTGAATACTTAATTAATCGAAGTTGGATTAAACAGTAACGAAAAGCATAAACCATTAATTAAGAGCTTCTTTGCATTTATCGCTACACAATGTTAAATTTAGATTCATTCGATAAGATAAAGATAAATAGGATTTTCGAAGGCGAAAAGTTAACTTGTTGCTGTTCAAATCAATTGTTTATATCAATATTTTCGTTTCCCGTTGTCAAAAACTGTGATATCCGACTATTTCTAGTACTTTGATTAATTCTATTAATACTAGGAGGCCAGTTGTTCGTTGCAAAAGCAACAACTGTTCCTGCGATACAGCTTTAAACTTTTACCGTTAGACAATTCGTTGGTTTCGAACGGTCGTTAATCTCCAACTCTCAGAAAAAGTTTATTTGAATTTTAATATATAACTTCGAATAAATATAAATTTCAAAATGCATTTAAAAACAAATAATCGTTCTTTTTAAACTGTTGTTACTAATTTAANTATAAATGGGGAATATCGCGCTTCTGACAATCGCTGCGAGTGTGTGGGCTAAATTTGGAGAATCCGTGCTTCTCACGTAGACAACTGTACGTGGCCGGATCATGCGTCGGAAAACCTTCCGATTTATTCGTGTACGCACCAGACAGAGAAACAAAAAATATCGTGTATCCACGAGCACTCCAATAAATAAATAGAATTGAAACAACACTTTGAAATGTTTTCCCGATGAAAACGAATAATAATAATAAAGTTTCAATAAAAATGATAAAATGAAAATTTAATTCTATCATTACAAGTTTGCTTGAATTTCGTTTCTTCTGAGATTGCAGCAATGCACGACGGGTAAGCTAGTATATAATAAAAAAGTGTGTTCAAAATGGTTTATTTTGTACATATTTTATTACAACACGTGTTCCGCAGCCATCTTGTATTTTCTCACGCACGTGGGATTGTGGGATCTCTCTTATGCTGGATCTAGTTTCAAGAACTCTCTTGAGTCGACTGCGATTGAACCTCGTTTCAGTCGAGATTCAAACGGTCGAGGGAGGTTGCACCAAGGCGAACGGGGTATAAGGCTCTAGTTTAGTAGTGTTACAGAGTATAATACGTATATTTTAATATATTTTTTAAAAGAAACAAAAGCACTGAGAAATGTTACGTGTGTTTAACAATGGGTTCGGAAAACTTTGAAAATGTTAACAACGGGTTCGGCTGAACCTGTGCGAACCCGCTGAATATCACCACTGGTAGAGAGGTAAATTGATGTTTTATAGCACTTTATTGTTGTTTTGGGAACAGAAATAAAATTTCTTGGTTTTGCTAGAACAATATACAAATTTTGACCATAAATAATGGAAAAATTCACTCCTATTTATGAGAAGTTTTCAAGAATTAGGTATGATCTTAAATTGGTATTATCAAATTCATTTAAAATTCTTTATTCATTATTATCAATATATTACTAAATTACATTGAAAGATATGTTGAAAGCATAAATGACTAAAAGTTATACTGCTTTTAATATTCTTTGGATGAACCACAAATTTCAAATTTACAACTTAAATTTATTCTATTAGCAAAATTTTTATAAAATATTTTATGTATTTGATAATATACCATAACTGTATAAATTATTTTATAAATGAATTGCTACTATTTTAAAATTTTAATATTAAAAGAACAAAAAATTTGAAAAAGATCAGATTTCCCTAAAGGCTAAATAGGTTGAAATCTAAGGCAGAAAAATTTCTTACAGGTACATAAATGTAATTTTAAAAGCAATAAGTATAATTTTAGTTTAAAATTTTCTTTAATGTTTTAAAGGTATTGTTACTTAAGAGGGCAACAACAAAAATATAATTTAGAGGAAACAAAATGTTAAATCTGCCTCTGTGTGAGATCTGCTAAAATGTATTGAAAAGATACTAAGAAGGTAGCTTTAAACATTCATGAGTTAGAAGTTGACTAATAAATAGCATAAGTAGCTTGCAAAATTTACTTATTTTTTCAGATTTTATTTGATGTTTTTTAGTTTATTAATTACAATTATATTGGTTATTTTTTTTTGGTTTTCTATTTACATATTATATTTTAATGCTAGATTTTGTGAATCATTTGTTCTTATTTGTATATTTAGTTTCTAGACTTGGATTGTGTTCTACTTGTGCATTAATATATTTACTATAATATGTGAATATATTACTTTTTGTTTTAAACCTATATTTTAAAGGGTGGATATAAGTAACATAAATTTTTTCATGAACTATTAATATACATTTTATCAAAGTCGAAATTTTGATATGTATAGTAATAAATACATGTAATATTAAAATATCATCTTTGTAACTGTTTTGTTCTAATTATTTTTAGATTGGAGCATCTTTACTTTTATTCTTAGAAGAAGAAGATGCTTTTTGGTTGATGTGTAGAATTGTTGAAGATTTGTTGCCAGCTTCATATTATTCTAGTACACTAATTGGAGTTCAAGCTGATCAGAGGGTTCTAATTGCTTTAATAACTAATTATCTTCCGGATTTAGATGTTGTTCTTAAAGAACATGATATAGGTATATAATTTTGTATAAATTAAGTCAAATTAATATGTGATATTTTTAATCTGATATTAAATATATAAATCATTGATGTTTTGAACATAGAAAAAAATAATTATTTTTGTGTGTTTTGTTTTAAGGTAAGAAGATATATCAAATTCATAATTTTCTTTTTTGTGATATGATTTCATATAATATAGAAGATATTTAATTTTTTAAACTGTATTCAATTATTTATTTTATATGATTTTAGTGAATTTAGTATTTTCCAGATTTACAAAACTTAGAAAATGCTAAGTTACATTAATGCTTTCCTGAATTACTGAAAATGCTGATATTTTTAGCTGAATTGCTAATTTTGCATGTCATTTGAAATATTTTTTGGAATCCATATTTTTCTTTTGCTTTTTTTAAAGCTAATGCTAAATGAATGATAAAATAGTAGTAATTCTAAAGTATTTGGTTAAAAAAATTAAAACACAGTAGTTTTTTAAAATTTGTCATAGAGATTTTATTTGAATAATCCTTTTGAATCTCTGTTGATTGAGCAAAATATAAAATTTCTTTTATATTTTATTTAAATAACAGGCTTCACATGGAGCTATACATCCTACAGAACATAATTTGACTAAGCTTTTTTCATTAAATAGGGCATAAAACTTTCAAATTATTTGAAATAACAGTAAGAAACAGAAAGAACCTATACAAATAATAACCTATAAGAAATATCATCTATTCAGAAACCAGTGTTCTATAATAGCATCCATACATAAAACTTACAGGGCTGTATAGCTGTAGACTCATCAAGTCTCATCTAACAACAAAAGTCAAAGTTGTAATAATGAGAAAGCTTTCCATTTTTAACCAACTTAGAGATGATAAGGAACTAGTAAAAGAAAAAGTAATAACCAGATGGGGTCTATGTAATTCCCATGATATCACAAGTGATAAGAATGAAAACACTATTTAGGCAGTACTGTAAGATCTTAAAAAGAAAGTCTGAAAGAATATTTGAAACTACTAAAGTAAAGACAGAACGACATTAGTAGAGGAGGATCTTGATAAAAATGTATGTATTAACTGGGATCAAGCACATATTATTATACTGCATTGAACTAACTTCCTGATAAGAACAGTGAAAGAGCTAACCATCTGTATGTCAACATTTAAGAACCTTATTCATAAATGAAAGGAAGGTGTAAGTCTAGATTCTTAAACTTCGATGCAGTCAAAGCGAAAAGAATTAAAAGTAGGGATAAAAACACAATACATCACTTATAATGGGAACACTACCTTGCAAGCACAAAAAAAGTATCAATGTTTTTTGGTTACGTTCAATTCAATATTTTTTTGTTTTATAATACATTCAATTCAAAATTTTATTTTTACTTAATTTGAAGATATATAGGCAATATCTATAAAAGTATAAATATTTATACTTTTATAGATATTGCAATTACAATTTAAATACTTTTATAATATAAATATTATAAAAGTATTTAAATTGATTTTTAAAAAAAGGTAATTTACTGAAGTTTAAGTTTTTTCAATTAAAAAATGGATTGTGTTCTGAAAAGCAGTATATGTCTTATAAGATTATATTAATATATAACAAGTGTTCATTGACACTAACATAAGTATTGTTGAGCATATGCTCAGAAGAAGCAGTAGTTTAAGTTTTATGATATTCTTTAATTTGAAAGTACAAATTTTTAATTTCAAGTTATATTGAAATCTCTACATATTCAAATCAATTTTTTTTATTTTTTATTAGCATTATAATAATAATTTAATGTTGATATGAACCATTTAGATTTACAGAATAATTTTTTTAAAATATATCATCAAAGAATTATTGACAAGTTTATGTCTCATCTCTAAAATCGCACTGCTGTCAATATTTTAAAAAGGCATTAGCTTATTATGAAGCTTTTTCTGTCTAAATACTTAAAAGCTTTTGAAATATCTTTGTTATTTGACGATTATTATTTGTAAAGGAATTAACAATTTAATTAATTATTTCATTTATATAGTTTGTTTATTCTTTTTACCCAGCAGAGAAATAATAAAAATTTAATTTTTTTATCAAATTAAAATTTTTAAACGGTAAGATGTAACAGTAAAATAACAGAGTAATAGATAACTGTGAAATGGAATTAAGATCAGAAAACATTTTTTTCAACCTAGTGTCTAAATTGGATCCAGTTACATCATTAAGGCTGTTTTTCTGTCATTAAATATATTAAATGAATTGTTTAAAATAACAATTTAATTAATGAATTTTTAAAAATTTGTATTTTTCCAAAATATATATATTGAAAATGAACTTTTTAGAATCAAAATTTCGTTTTCAGAAAAGAAATATCATTGCTACAAGATATAAAATTTGATGATGATGATAATAATAATAATAATAATAATAATAATAATAATAACTCTCCCGTGGTCACCACCTGGTCGTGGTGGGAGAGCCCAGTAATTTTACAGATCCATAGGGCAATGCAGGCTGGAGCACAAGCTCCTGGTAGGGACACCCATGCCAGTAAGGTCTATGGGGAGAAATGAAGCTAAGAGTGACCACACACCCACATTCTGTGGAGATAATCATTATGGTAGTAACCAGATCTAAGTATGATACCGGCTCGGACGTCGCCCGGGTTAACAAGGTCCGC
>NW_019384705.1:615809-671314 GCF_000671375.1 Centruroides sculpturatus | reverse complement strand
GTTCTCTCCTGTACAGGTGTGATACCACACACGCTACACAAAAGCCTGGGAACATTACAATTGAGTAGAAATACATACATCACACTACAGAAGGCCACTATATTGAATACATGCCACATTGTTAGGAAATTCCTGAATACAGACACACACACTGACACACTTATTTAATTTTAGTTTTGTTTTGGTTGCTATGTCTTGACTCTGGTCCAGCATAGTACACAGCCACCGGTGTGAACCGAGTATAACCCACTAAGCCCAACATAATAATAATAATACCATAGGCATAATCAAATAGCAAATATAATACACTAAGAGCTTGTACACAAATACCGATTATTAAACATCCAGGTACCATAACTACAAATATACTCCACCAACAGTATTAAAAAATGACACAGAAAATATACAATGACAGAGCCATAATCACAGAGAAAACAGTTCATCACAATAGATCTGAGCCATCACTCTCATTGACAAATGCAATAAGATCATTTATATAATAGACATCTTTATTTCAAACACACATAAAAAAATGAAAGCTGTGTGTTTATGTTGTTAGAGTAAATATTTTATTAATTAATTTGATTTAATTCTTAGAAATATATTTATGTAGTACAGTAAATTACTTAAAACAAATTTTTAGTATTCCAGTGCCGGTGATGATTCTGTTTCTGAAGCAATTACAGATTTAGTGCGTGGAACGTAAGTGACAATTTTAGTAAAATTGAAGTATGATAAGTATTTTTTATAATTTATACCAGGAATCAGATTTAAAACAACTAGAAAATTCAGCACAAATATTTAATGCTCTTTCTGACATACCTGGAGATGTTGAAGATGTAGAACAGTTATTTGAAATATCTTCACGTTTAGCTTCATCTCTTACTGATACAGTTATTGAAACTCATAGAAGAAAACATTTAGCATATTTAATGGCAGATCAGGGAGCATTATTGAACCCAGAAAGTGCAAAAAATTTACCAAAACAAGTATGTTTATTGATTATTTGTAAAATCATATATAAATTTTATACTTAAGTTCATATATTTAGGATTATTTTTTTATTTTAATTTATTGTATAAAATTTTTATGTCTGTTTTTATAGCATTTGAATCGACGTCAATTAAAACGATCAAAATCAGTATTTCAATTAATAATATTTGGAGATGGAGAAACTGATGAGGACATTCGTAGTAAAAATATTCGACAAACTGAAATTCTTGTAGATTTACGAGAAGCTATATTGCAAGTTGCTCGTCATTTTCAATCTGTTGATCCCAAAATTAAAGTTGTATGAAAATTTTTTTAAAATAACTGAAACAATATGAAAAAAATTATATTATTAAAATATTGGTAAATATTTTTTTACAGAATCTTATTGCTGATTATTCAATGGATGGACATGCTAGAGATCATGAAGTATTTGTTAATGTATCTAGAAATCGTCGAAGACGTGCCAAAGCCCTATTAGATTTTGAAAGACATGATGATGATGAATTAGGTTTTCGTAAAAATGACATTATAACAGTAAGTATATAAATTATTTTTTTATAATAAAAACATATATGCTTTAAATATAAAAAAATCTATAGACATGCATCCATGTTTTCAGTTTCTAATTGACATAAGAAAAAATAATTTGACTTACATAAATAGAAATTATTTTGATAATTTTATATATGTAAATTATGAAATTATATTCTGAAATATATAAAATAATATATAAAATTTCTCTAAATAAATTTGAGTAAAATTAGAAATAAATAAAACAATAACATACTATACTCTTACTACAGACACTTTTCTTAATTGAAAAGAATTTTCTCTAATTTTTAATTACAAAATTGATTTGAATATATGAGTTCTAAGTTTTGGCTCTATGGAGGACTTATAACACACTATTGAAGTTGTTGGAGTAACCACATGGATATGGGTGAACACAGTTTTATTATAACTATGGTATGCATTTCAGACAGTCTATCTGTTCCTCTTCAGCCGTGTTTGTTACAATTTGATGTGTTTACAGGAGTTTAAATAGTACCTTCTATTTGTTGCCTAAACTTGGATGTCTTAATTTTTAGTTTTAATACAGACGTTTTTATTTTGTTTACAGTACAAACAGTAACATACTTGTTGTTTAATGAATTAATTGTGAAGTAAATAAAGTTTTTTGCAGTCTGTCAGCTTATACAAACTATGTCTACTACTACTAACACAATGTTACTATAGGATGGTATGCAACAGGTGTTGTAATATAAGGACTTGTGTTTATCTATTTTCCACAAAAACTGATATGATTGTTATCTGCTCTATATTAAGCATCAGTTTTAGAAGATATACTTCTTCAAATAAAATTTTTAATAATATTTCAAATTGATGTTATATTATATTAAAGTATTTATAATACAGATATAACTTTTGATTTAAAAATGAATTCTAATAAATGGATAATTTAAATGTGTATATATTTTTTCTTTTCTTATGTAGATTATTAGTCAGAAAGATGAGCATTGTTGGATTGGAGAACTTAATGGATTGAGAGGATGGTTTCCTGCAAAATTTGTAGAATTACTAGATGAACGTAGTAAACAGGTATAATTATTTTAGCATTACATGGAAAAAATTACTGTTTTTGTAATAGAATATAGTGCATTTGTTAAGTCATTGTTGGCAATTCAATGTTTAATGATGGCTTTCATAATTGCATTTATGACAAATTGTTAAAGCTATTTTTAATTATATTGCTAGCATTTGATGTTAATAACAACAGTTTCATAAATTCAGTTTCAATTAATAATAATAATAATAAATACTAAAAACTACAGAAAACACTTACTCAAAGATACAACACTCACAAATGACACATGCAGAAAATGTTACATCATGCCAGAAACTATACAACACACCACTTCTGGGTGCAAACTCTTGGAACAGACAGATTATTTACACAGACATAATCAAGTAGCAAATATAATACACCAAGAGCTTGCAAACAAACACAAATTCACAAACCATACTACAAGTATATTCCACAGACAGTATTGGAAAACAACACGCACAAAATGTACTACGACAGAGCCATAATCACAGATAAAACAATTTACCACAACAGACCAGACATCACACTCATTGACAAACACAATAAAATCACATACATTATAGACATAGCCATTCCAAACACTCACAATGTACAAAACACATGCACTGAAAAAATTAGCAAGTACACAGAACTCGCCCAGGAAATAAGGCATCTGTGGAGGATGGATAGGGTGCTTATTGTACCTGTCGTTCTCTCCTGTACAGGTGTGATACCACACATGCTACACAAAAGCCTGGGAACATTACAATTGAGTAGAAATACATACATCACACTACAGAAGGCCACTATATTGAATACATGCCATATTGTTAGGAAATTCCTTAATACAGACACTGACACTGACACACTTATTTAATTTTAGTTTTGTTTTGGTTGCTATGCCTTGACTCTGGTCCGGCATAGTACACCGGTGTGTACCGAGTATAACTCACTAAATCCAACACAATAATAATAATGATTTATATATTTGTTTTAGCATTTTATCACTTTAAATAATTTATTTTTGGAGTATAAATAAATTTTTTCATATTATTTAAATTTTAGAAAATTTATTAATAATTTAAGGATTCTTCTTGTATAATAACTAAATTTCTGTTAATAATTTAATTACAGAATTATCACTAATAACACTACAGTGGTTTCTAACCCTATTTGCCAATGTAGTGCACATGAAGATCCTTCTTCGCATCTGGGATATGTTCTTCTATGAAGGCTCTCTTTTTCTCTTCCAAATTACTCTAGGAATGCTAAAAATGAAAGTAGGATGTTTGTAAACTAACATACCTTATCTTTTCATAGAAACTTTATTTAATAATTTTCATATTACTAATGAGTTTTGTGTGTATAATTTCAAATAATAGAAATAATTTTTCTTGTAACATTTCAGTCTGTCTTACTAACTTGTAAGATATTTCTTTAGATAACTAAAAAAATACTTTATAAAATATTAAAATTGCTTTTAAGATAATTTTTAAAAAATATCATTCAAATAATTTAAATCACTTCTTTATCTTTTATTAAATCAAAAATTATAGTTTACATAAGAAATTGTACTGTCTTTTGGCATTAAATTTATTTGTTTGATGAATTAAAGAAGTAATTTTGACATTTCAAAATGTTATTTCTTTTTATAGATCATTTAATAACATATACTTTTATGGAAGTGGTTATTTATCATAAACAAATTAAAGCAAATATCATATTTCAGCTTTATAAACCTTTAATTAGACCTTGACAAATAAAGTCTACATAAATAAAAATATACTACCAATCGTAGTATCTCTAGTATGATTTTAATGTTACTTCAAGGCATATTTTATTTATTGGTATTTGTTTGATATATATTATAAGAGATTGAAAATTANCGCTACACAAAAGCCTGGGAACATTACAATTGAGTAGAAATACATACATCACACTACAGAAGGCCACTATATTGAATACATGCCACATTGTTAGGAAATTCCTGAATACAGACACACACACTGACACACTTATTTAATTTTAGTTTTGTTTTGGTTGCTATGTCTTGACTCTGGTCCAGCATAGTACACAGCCACCGGTGTGAACCGAGTATAACCCACTAAGCCCAACATAATAATAATAATACCATAGGCATAATCAAATAGCAAATATAATACACTAAGAGCTTGTACACAAATACCGATTATTAAACATCCAGGTACCATAACTACAAATATACTCCACCAACAGTATTAAAAAATGACACAGAAAATATACAATGACAGAGCCATAATCACAGAGAAAACAGTTCATCACAATAGATCTGAGCCATCACTCTCATTGACAAATGCAATAAGATCATTTATATAATAGACATCTTTATTTCAAACACACATAAAAAAATGAAAGCTGTGTGTTTATGTTGTTAGAGTAAATATTTTATTAATTAATTTGATTTAATTCTTAGAAATATATTTATGTAGTACAGTAAATTACTTAAAACAAATTTTTAGTATTCCAGTGCCGGTGATGATTCTGTTTCTGAAGCAATTACAGATTTAGTGCGTGGAACGTAAGTGACAATTTTAGTAAAATTGAAATACNTTTTATTTATTGGTATTTGTTTGATATATATTATAAGAGATTGAAAATTAAACTGTTATAAAAAAATAAAGACAAATTTCCTATATAACATTAATTGACATGTATATATCTTAAATTATACAGTAATTTACATATGTAGTTGTAAATGTAATAAATAGAATGTGGTATAAATTTATTGTGTTATTTGTACTGTACTTATATATATATATGTATATAATATATACATGGATGTAGCCAGAAATAAAAGTGTGGATCACCCACTTGGCTGATGTTGCTTGTGTACACTTAGCACAGACTACTGTAAAAATTCAATACACTACAATCATTAGTATCACATTATTGTGCAAGGAACTACCACATGATATGACAGCTCTTTGCAGATTTTATGCAAGCCATATGCAAACCAGTGATGCATACAACAGTGCTGAATTAAAAAAAAGAAAATACTGAACAAATATTAAATTTTACTCTTTATTTTGTGGCTGTTCATGTAACCTAGTATTTGAATGTGATGTGTGTTTTTTGTTTTATCTAGTGGTCAATTGCTTGTGACTTTTTTTTTTCTTGCTGTTTATTTTTAAACTTTGGATGGTAGTGGAGGTTAGTTGGTAGACAGTGAAGAGTGACAGATTATTAATATGGGAAACCCTGCCTCTTGCTGACCTGTGTGGCTACATCCCTATATACAGTATATAAATAATCAAATTTCAAACACACAAATATGCTGCTTAATTAAGGCAACCAAAAATTTTTTAAATTAAATTTAATTAAAACTTTAGGAATAAAATTTTCTGGTAAATTAAGCATTATATGTTGTATGTTTAAGATAGTTATGTGTTTAATACAGTTTGAGATAATGTCTGTCTTGTAGTTAATCTCATAGTTTTATATATATTTTTGTTTATTTATATATATATTTATTTGTTTTTGGCTGCCTTAACTAAGCAGCCTGTTTGAAATTAGACGTTCTTATCAATATTTCATAAAGTATCTATAATGTTTATTATATTTTCATAACGTAATTTAATTAATAGTTATATTTATAACATATTTGTTAAATTTTGATATTAACTCTGCAAATTATTTCTTTAATTTTTAAGTTTTNGCACGGAAGTTGGTAATGCAGGTAGGTAGTATATAGAAGTGCCCTCTATTGGGAATCAGGAAGGAACAGTGTGAATGTTCACCACTGTGCCATTTGTCTGTTAGATGTGCTTGAAGTGAGGTCAGCGAGTCGTGTGTATATCCACCATCACTATGGAGGTCCGCTACTTGTTGACTTTCTGGAACACGGCGCCACAATTAATGCACAGCAGTACATAGAAACTTTGCAAAAATTGAATCGTGCCAACAAATCCAAATTCTTGTACAATATATGGAGTTTAAATATATTTTTTATGTATTTAAACTTCATGTATTGTACAATAGTAAATAAAGTAATTGTTTAAAACTGTTTTAGAATAATAGTTTTTAAAATATTCTGCAAAAGTAACTCAAACTCTTTGGACAAAACAACTCCACCATTACTGTAAATAATTCTTTAAGTGAACAGATACTTGTTCATTATAGTTTAAGATGTAAAGATTATAAGATTTACATGTATTAAAAATAATTCAGTATTCTATTTTATTAATTATTGGTAAGAAAAGTTTTTCTAATGATATCAGACAAATTCAATTCATTGAAATAGAATAATTGATCATATTTTAGACTAGGTCACAGTTACAGTAAAATTTTGAGAAGAATCACTTATGGAACCAAGCAAAGTCTGAAATTAACTTAGTAATGTTAGGTATACAATAATAAGAAATTTGAATCTAATGAAATTTAAAAAAACAAGTATGTTTTAGTAAAAAATATATCTTAAGATATGTGATAGACAATAAGTAATAAAGGTATAAATTATTTTACAAATTATATAATATATTATTATTTACTGTTGAAGGTTATGTCCAGCAATCAAAGCTGTCTTAGAACATGGTATGAAGAGATCTTCTATATTGAATGGACCTTGTCATCCATGGTTATTTATTGAAGAGGTAACTAAGAATATAACATATTTTATTAACATTAACATTATTTATCGTTATGAAAGTGTATAAGGGTCACTAAATTAAGACTAAATATGGCTCCTGAAGCATATTTTTCTGCCTGCCCATAACATACTATACTCTTACTACAGACACTTTTCTTAATTGAAAAGAATTTTCTCTAATTTTTAATTACAAAATTGATTTGAATATATGAGTTCTAAGTTTTGGCTCTATGGAGGACTTATAACACACTATTGAAGTTGTTGGAGTAACCACATGGATATGGGTGAACACAGTTTTATTATAACTATGGTATGCATTTCAGACAGTCTATCTGTTCCTCTTCAGCCGTGTTTGTTACAATTTGATGTGTTTACAGGAGTTTAAATAGTACCTTCTATTTGTTGCCTAAACTTGGATGTCTTAATTTTTAGTTTTAATACAGACGTTTTTATTTTGTTTACAGTACAAACAGTAACATACTTGTTGTTTAATGAATTAATTGTGAAGTAAATAAAGTTTTTTGCAGTCTGTCAGCTTATACAAACTATGTCTACTACTACTAACACAATGTTACTATAGGATGGTATGCAACAGGTGTTGTAATATAAGGACTTGTGTTTATCTATTTTCCACAAAAACTGATATGATTGTTATCTGCTCTATATTAAGCATCAGTTTTAGAAGATATACTTCTTCAAATAAAATTTTTAATAATATTTCAAATTGATGTTATATTATATTAAAGTATTTATAATACAGATATAACTTTTGATTTAAAAATGAATTCTAATAAATGGATAATTTAAATGTGTATATATTTTTTCTTTTCTTATGTAGATTATTAGTCAGAAAGATGAGCATTGTTGGATTGGAGAACTTAATGGATTGAGAGGATGGTTTCCTGCAAAATTTGTAGAATTACTAGATGAACGTAGTAAACAGGTATAATTATTTTAGCATTACATGGAAAAAATTACTGTTTTTGTAATAGAATATAGTGCATTTGTTAAGTCATTGTTGGCAATTCAATGTTTAATGATGGCTTTCATAATTGCATTTATGACAAATTGTTAAAGCTATTTTTAATTATATTGCTAGCATTTGATGTTAATAACAACAGTTTCATAAATTCAGTTTCANCGATTCAATTTTTGCAAAGTTTCTATGTACTGCTGTGCATTAATTGTGGCGCCGTGTTCCAGAAAGTCAACAAGTAGCGGACCTCCATAGTGATGATGGATATACACACGACTCGCTGACCTCACTTCAAGCACATCTAACAGACAAATGGCACAGTGGTGAACATTCACACTGTTCCTTCCTGATTCCCAATAGAGGGCACTTCTATATACTACCTACCTGCATTACCAACTTCCGTGCCACACTTGTTATATAGTCTGTCTCATTTTCATTTGACTGCCCCTAATATTTTATTTTACTGTACATATTGGGTGCATTTTCTGGTAAAACACTTAACTGTCTTTTAACAAAGTGGCTTTAAGTTATTTCCATTTTAAGTTAGCTGCTGCAGCACTAGTGCAGAGAGGTTCCGAGCACTAAAAACAGAAGTTAAGATGGCTACCACCATAAATTATATGCATATTACATACTTAGAAGATTGTGACTTACAAAAATACATTTTGAACTGGTTATCAGAAAAATTAAAAATGCACTTTTCCACCTGATCTTCTATACCAACATAGAGGTCTTCAGATTTATTAGTAATGGTAAATGCACATGTTATACTGTTGTTGTTTACCATACAAATAATGTATTTTTACACAAAATCAAATTTTTCTGATCAGTTGACTCCAATATATCAATACATTAAATATTCTTACCAAAAGAAAATAGAACAAATTACAGTATTCTTAACAATTTTTAAAAATGTAGAATAAATGCACATTCTTGTGCAAGTGCCATATCATTTAGTATTACAGAAAGCCATCATATAGGCATATCACTGAAAAATATATATTTTATATGATATGAGATAAACAATAAAAACATTGATGTCATAAATTTCTCATGTCAATTGTTTTACTGCATCAGTCATTTTTTCCCAAAGATGATAGATTGAGGTTTCACTGTATTAAAATAATAATAATAATATATTTCAGGAATCACCACTTTTTTCTGAGAAACGCCATATGACTTATAAGAGATAAGTTTGAGGGCCAAGTACAAAAGATATAATAAAGATAAGCTATTTTTGAATAACAACAAACCTAAATCAATGTGAAATTTGCAACTGCTTTTTTGAATCAATAACTGAGGATAAATTTTTTGATATACAATTTTAAAAACTGTCTTTAGATATTTGTTGTACACTGATATTCAATATTTTGATTGTATATATGTATGTATATATATTATATATGGGGTCACTAAATTAAGACTAAATATGGCTCCTGAAGCATATTTTTCTGCCTGCCTGCTAAATAAATAAATATATATATTTCATTTTCAAAAAAGTTTTTTCGTAAAAGTACACAGAAACAAAAAATAGAAAATATCCTCACTGCAAATTTCTTAAGACTTTATAAAATTTTTTTTCTGGCAGAAATTTGTAAAAATTTAACAAATACTCCTTTCTTTAAATGTATTTTTATAAAAATTATTTAAAGCAATGTCTATTAATTCTAATTGACTTTTCAAAAATTTATATGATTTGAACTAGTTTGAATGTTTATGTTTTATCATCAACATTCAAACTAGTTCAAACATTAAAACATCAATGAAAACAAGCTGGGCAGGCAGAAAAATATGCTTCAGGAGCCATATTTAGTCTTAATTTAGTGACCCCATATATAATATATATACATACATATATACAATCAAAATATTGAATATCAGTGTACAACAAATATCTAAAGACAGTTTTTAAAATTGTATATCAAAAAATTTATCCTCAGTTATTGATTCAAAAAAGCAGTTGCAAATTTCACATTGATTTAGGTTTGTTGTTATTCAAAAATAGCTTATCTTTATTATATCTTTTGTACTTGGCCCTCAAACTTATCTCTTATAAGTCATATGGCGTTTCTCAGAAAAAAGTGGTGATTCCTGAAATATATTATTATTATTATTTTAATACAGTGAAACCTCAATCTATCATCTTTGGGAAAAAATGACTGATGCAGTAAAACAATTGACATGAGAAATTTATGACATCAATGTTTTTATTGTTTATCTCATATCATATAAAATATATATTTTTCAGTGATATGCCTATATGATGGCTTTCTGTAATACTAAATGATATGGCACTTGCACAAGAATGTGCATTTATTCTACATTTTTAAAAATTGTTAAGAATACTGTAATTTGTTCTATTTTCTTTTGGTAAGAATATTTAATGTATTGATATATTGGAGTCAACTGATCAGAAAAATTTGATTTTGTGTAAAAATACATTATTTGTATGGTAAACAACAACAGTATAACATGTGCATTTACCATTACTAATAAATCTGAAGACCTCTATGTTGGTATAGAAGATCAGGTGGAAAAGTGCATTTTTAATTTTTCTGATAACCAGTTCAAAATGTATTTTTGTAAGTCACAATCTTCTAAGTATGTAATATGCATATAATTTATGGTGGTAGCCATCTTAACTTCTGTTTTTAGTGCTCGGAACCTCTCTGCACTAGTGCTGCAGCAGCTAACTTAAAATGGAAATAACTTAAAGCCACTTTGTTAAAAGACAGTTAAGTGTTTTACCAGAAAATGCACCCAATATGTACAGTAAAATAAAATATTAGGGGCAGTCAAATGAAAATGAGACAGACTATATAACAAGTGTGGCACGGAAGTTGGTAATGCAGGTAGGTAGTATATAGAAGTGCCCTCTATTGGGAATCAGGAAGGAACAGTGTGAATGTTCACCACTGTGCCATTTGTCTGTTAGATGTGCTTGAAGTGAGGTCAGCGAGTCGTGTGTATATCCACCATCACTATGGAGGTCCGCTACTTGTTGACTTTCTGGAACACGGCGCCACAATTAATGCACAGCAGTACATAGAAACTTTGCAAAAATTGAATCGTGCCAACAAATCCAAACACCCAGGAATGTTGACAGACAGCATCATTTTGTTGCAGGATAATGCCCACTCACATGTTACCAAGATTGTTTTGACTACAGTACACTGCAGAAGTTTCACTGGGAACTTCTAACACGATAGGTGGGACCGAGCGAATAACTACATAAGTCAAATTCACATAAGTCAGAGTATAATTTTGCATATACAGTAGAGCATCGATTATCCGTCCCCCGATTAACCGTCATCTCGGTTAACCGACCACGTTCTAGTCAGCAAATTCAAATGTCCGCTAGTGATGTGGCGCTACAATATTTGCCTGTCTTGGCTACTTTAATAGTACTTTTACATGTTTTAGCTGGCAACAAGGCTCGACCATGAAAGTGAGGCAAGTATTTAAACGAGGCTTAATTTTGTAATTATGAGTGGTTGTTTGTTTTGTGAGCAATAAAATAATTTAAAAATAATTTTTAACGATACAATACCGGCAATTATTATTTTAAAAAAATTTTTGTTAGGCTTAACATGGAGGAAAATTCAACACAAAGTAGGTTAATAGCAATATACTGATATACTAAGTACATGGGATATAATAATATACTACACTAATAATGGATTTTTTCATACTTTTCAGTTATCCAACTTTTCAATTATCCGACCAACCCCAGTCCCCAATTGAGTCGATAATCGATGCTCTACTGTAATATATACATACAAATAATTTTTAATTTGGGCTGGAAACTAAAGAAAACAATAATTTAGAAAAAAATGTTTAATAAAATCTTAGATAATACATATGTATAACAAATTATATTATCATACAATTTTTCACATTTACTTGATTATCACACCATAATTTTAACATTGTTTCCATCTCAGGGATAATACCGTGACATTTACAAATGATGCTTGAATTTAAAGATTGAGCATTTTTCGCAGCTTCGAGAATTTTTTCTTTACCTTTTATAATTGTTCTGACCGTCGATTCTGGTAGATCAAACTTCTTTGCCAATTCACAAATTTTCATTTTTGTATCAAAGTTTTTAGTAATGTTAACTTTACATTCCAAAGATAAAGTTTTTCTTTTCTTATTTGATGCAGAAGAATCAGTTCGGCTTTATTTAGATGACTTAGTAGAGTCTCTCGAGTCTCTGTAGATATAACAAACACAGAAATAAATAACAAAATAAATTGTAGTTATATGTCGATTCCGTGCGACACGTCCGAACATGTAAGCAGAACAATAGTGTGGGGGGAGTGAGTAATCCAGAGTTGCGTGGCGCTGAAACAAAAGTCGAATCGACAAGATTTGAAAATCGCATAACTCTGGGTTCGCGTAAGTTGAGGTATTACTGTATAGTACTATAATTTATTATCCTATTATATAAATACAGTATATTAAGAAGAGCTATTTGGGGAATTGGTTTAGTTTGGTTAATGAACTAATGTTCATATATGAAACTTTTTAACTTTTAACTTAACTTTTAAATATGGCAAACTTTTATTATTAGTACATAAAAATTAGTGTCTCAATTTAGCACCCTCTATTGTGGCTAGAATGATTGATGTAGGATAATATTTTTCTTTTAGTTAAAATACAGAATGTACATTGAGGGATGACAAACTATGAGGAAATGAAGAATACAGGAAAAATTAACATTATATAAATAGGTCCTTGTTTGGGACTGAAGGAAAAAACTAATAGATGTGGGAAAACAACTGATATTGGAACAATAGATCAAAGTTTCACTGTAATTATATTATAATCTGTGATAACTTATTTTATATTTGGATGAAATATATTTATCTGGATTTTATTGTCATAATAGTAAATTTGATACTTTTTCATTTATGTTTTCTGTTTTGATGTCCATTAGCATTCCAGATTTTAAATAACAAAAAACATTGCTTTACTGGAGTCAAAAAGAGAGAGACCATCAGTTCACTAATATTTTAGAATCTCTGAAGTTCTTCATCAGGGGTATAAAGTTCACAATAAACTAAACAAAAATTCTTAAATTCACATGAAATTTAAAAATAATTGAACTAAAAAGGCAGTTTAAAATTCAGTTCTTGAATAGTCTTTAATTTGACTTAGAGTTAAGAGCAAATAACATGAATATGCTATGATAAAAAGTCAAACGTGCCTGTTTTCAAGTTAAAAGACATTAAAGAATGTTTATTTCTGTTATTTTTGAATTTTGTGTAGTTTTGTAACTTTTATCTCCTGGTGGTGGATTTAGCAGGTTTAAAAGTACTAGAGAATTGATGATTATTTTTTGTTTGACTTCAATAAGGTGGCATTTTGTGTACTCTTTGGATATGTTTTACTTTATCTTTAAGGTTATATGTAATTAATGATAGGATCATTAATTATATAAAAATATAAATTTAATATTAGATATTGATTAAAAATTATTTTAAATAAAATGTTAAATAATCTTAAATTTTTATTGTCATTTATTTTAGGTTGCTAATAAAGAAGTAGAAAAGGATTTCAATTCCGTATATTCTCGATTGGTTTTATGCAAAACTTTCAGGTAATTTAAATTTTACAATGAATATAAAAACTGTTTTTAAAATGCTGCTTTGATGACAAATAAATCATTTTATATATATATATATATAAAATGATTGATTTAATATTAAAGTATCATTTTTATTTAAAGTTTTCTTTTAATGTTACATAATCTGATAAAATACCTTTTAACATAAAGTTGTTTTATTCTTTTATAAATTTGTTATTAAAAGTTTTACACATTAGTGCAAACAAGAACAATTTTGTTATCACTAAATTGTTTTGTCATTTCTTTTGTTGAAATCTTTCAGTTTGATTTCTTAGTTTTTTTTTTTATAATGTGAGTAAAAATTGTTAATGGAACAATTTATTTTATTAATTTTAGATGTTTCTAGCTATTCCAATTTTTTAAAATCATATATTGTTTATATATTAATTCAGCTATATCCCTGTCTTTAAACTTTCTGTACCTATAGATTTAACCACTAGTGTTATGGATGAAGAGCAAATTTTTAGATATTGTTTATGTTTGTATGGGTGTGTTTGATACATCCAAAATTTTTTCTGTACTTCAGGTTTATTTATTTATTTACAAATTAAGGAGGACCCTCCCTAGTTATGCTATTGCTGAGTAACAGTTACTATATAAATGCAGTGTATACAGTGTATGATCATAAGGTAGGAATTAGTTATTGAGTCAGAGCACTGGTATAGAGACTCCATGACCTGTAAACATTAATATGAAAAAAAGCAAATCTTAAATTCATTTATCTTAATTAAATTAAAAGTATATATTTTATGAATGCAGTGTATACTGCTTGCAACAACACTGCATTGTACATTGTAGTTTCAAGCATTTTGTTGAATCATGAGATATGATATGATGGTTGAATGAGGGGAGGTGTGGGAGATGGCACTACACTGTTTAACAGTCCTGTTGCTAGAGTTTGAAATGCAACATCCCTAATAGAATTGATTTTATTTTTTGTCATTTTGATGAGTGCTGGTTTTGATTAAAATACAGTAGAGCGTCGATTTTCCGAATCAATTGGGGACTGGGGTTGTCCGGATAACTGATTTATGTACGAAAAAATAGTTTAATGTAACCGATGTCAAAATTTTTCTCCGTTGCGTGTTGCTTTGCGTTGAATTTTCGTCGATGTTAAGCTTAACAANTTCTTAGTTTTTTTTTTTATAATGTGAGTAAAAATTGTTAATGGAACAATTTATTTTATTAATTTTAGATGTTTCTAGCTATTCCAATTTTTTAAAATCATATATTGTTTATATATTAATTCAGCTATATCCCTGTCTTTAAACTTTCTGTACCTATAGATTTAACCACTAGTGTTATGGATGAAGAGCAAATTTTTAGATATTGTTTATGTTTGTATGGGTGTGTTTGATACATCCAAAATTTTTTCTGTACTTCAGGTTTATTTATTTATTTACAAATTAAGGAGGACCCTCCCTAGTTATGCTATTGCTGAGTAACAGTTACTATATAAATGCAGTGTATACAGTGTATGATCATAAGGTAGGAATTAGTTATTGAGTCAGAGCACTGGTATAGAGACTCCATGACCTGTAAACATTAATATGAAAAAAAGCAAATCTTAAATTCATTTATCTTAATTAAATTAAAAGTATATATTTTATGAATGCAGTGTATACTGCTTGCAACAACACTGCATTGTACATTGTAGTCTCAAGCATTTTGTTGAATCATGAGATATGATATGATGGTTGAATGAGGGGAGGTGTGGGAGATGGCACTACACTGTTTAACAGTCCTGTTGCTAGAGTTTGAAATGCAACATCCCTAATAGAATTGATTTTATTTTTTGTCATTTTGATGAGTGCTGGTTTTGATTAAAATACAGTAGAGCGTCGATTTTCCGAATCAATTGGGGACTGGGGTTGTCCGGATAACTGATTTATGTACGAAAAAATAGTTTAATGTAACCGATGTCAAAATTTTTCTCCGTTGCGTGTTGCTTTGCGTTGAATTTTCGTCGATGTTAAGCTTAACAAAGACTATTGTATCGTTAAAAATTATTTTTTTGTTTTGTACAAACAAAATAAATATATTGAAAAATATAAAATAATAAAAAATTATACTTCAGAAGTTAATTTAGTATCAAAAACGTAAAATATTTGAGTAGCCCAAGACATAGCCAAAGATTGAAGCGCCACAGCACTGGCGAAAATTTAAATTTGCCAACTGGAATTCTTTTGGAAAATCGACGCTCTACTGTATTAATTTTAATATTAATTATATTATTATACACTGTGTAATAAAAATAAAATATCATTTTTTGATTTTAATTTTCTTTGTGGGAGTTCATTTCATATTATAATCATAATAAGTGATGCAATTCTGCAGCACTTATTTTGATTATAATATGAAATGTACAGTAACATTATAAAAATAAAGAAACAAAAATATTTAAGGACTAATATAATTAATTATGTATGTTTTATAAAACACTTCTTGTTTAATTTTTTCAGACTCGATGAAGATGGAAAAGTATTAACTCCTGAAGAAATTTTATATAGGGTATATAGAAATAAATTCAATTTTAATGCCTTTATATAAAGTTCTTTTAATAATTATATTATATAAAATTTAGTCAGTGCAAGCTGTTAATTTGTCCCATGATGTAGCCCATGCTCAAATGGATGTAAAATTAAGAACACTTATATGCATTGGACTCAAGTAAGAAGCTTTCTTGAATGAATGTCAATATTTTTATGTTTATTATTTTTTTGTTGAAAAAAGTTATAATTATAATAACTTAAAATTTTATTTCAGTGAACAAGTTCTTCACTTATGGTTTGAAGTACTTTGTTCGTGTGTTAGTGTAGTTCAGAAGTGGTACCATGTGTGGTCTTTCATCTATAGTCCTGGTTGGGTCCAGATAAAATGTGAATTAAGGTATATACAGTAAATTATTTTAGATGAAAACCAGTTGAAAAAAATTAACAAATAATTTTAGATATTCAAATCTTAAATATCTAGTATTTTAGTAATTATAATTTTAAATACATTTAAATATAATGTAATTTAAGTATTACCAGTTTCAAATGTTAAATTTTAATTAACTATCAAAGAAAACACAAATATATTGCAATTTTGTAAGAGACTTATTTAATTTCTTAATTAGTATTAAAATTTTGTAAAAATTTTAGCATATCGTTTTTATTATTTTTGTTGTTTTATTGCTCTTTAATTATTTAACATTTTTATAGTATTATTAAATTGTAATATTTTATTGGCTCTATGTACTATCTCAATGATAACAGTCAGTCTTTAAAATTGATATATACAAACATCAGTAAAATCCCAATTAACTAAGACCTATAAACCACTCTCATACCCAGCAGAAGTACTAAACACAAACTTAACCAACACCTTAATATTCGCTGAGAAATTATTTTTATTAAACAAACGCTTTCGATCTATTCAATAGATCATCTTCAGGTTTAAATAGAATATTGCTTAAATAGAACAAGTTCAAAAATTCAAAAATACTGTTAGTCAATAACATATCAACTAATAAGAATAACCAATATAATGTAAATGATACAAAAAATGTAAAAATAAATAACATAATAATCTTAATAAATATTAATACTGTCTATCCTATCTAGACAGAATTTCCTTTAAAACATTCTAGGGTTTGTGCGCCTTTTGTAAGTTTTTAACTGCATATTTCCAAGCCATAGGAAGACCCTCCACGTCCCTTGCGTTAGATGGAATGAAGCGGAAATCATAAAACAGATACACTCTCCAAGTTTGGCAAGAACGGCTGAAAAGATAGAAATTTACAGAAGCAAGCTTAAAGAAAAATGCATTAACGCAAGGGACGCAGAGGGTCTTCCTATGGCTTGGAAATATGCAGTTAAAAACTTACAAAAGGCGCACAAACCCTAGAATGTTTTAAAGGAAATTCTGTCTAGATAGGATAGACAGTATTAATATTTATTAAGATTATTATGTTATTTATTTTTACATTTTTTGTATCATTTACATTATATTGGTTATTCTTATTAGTTGATATGTTATTGACTAACAGTATTTTTGAATTTTTGAACTTGTTCTATTTAAGCAATATTCTATTTAAACCTGAAGATGATCTATTGAATAGATCGAAAGCGTTTGTTTAATAAAAATAATTTCTCAGCGAATATTAAGGTGTTGGTTAAGTTTGTGTTTAACTAACTTGTAAGACCTATTCAATCAAAATTCCATATTGTTTGAGGTGAATTATGGAGGATACTTTGTCAATAAAGCCAAATTGTACATTACAATTCATTTCATGAATCTTGGCTATGCATGGTATTTGAAAGAAGTTCTAAAAGTCTTTAAAATAATTTACTATAATTTAATATGTTATTTCATAGTAAGTAAATTAGTGCTTTTTTTTCACTTCAACTTTTCTCTTTTTGTGATGGAAAATGCTTATGATGATTTTAAGCTAAATATTATGGCATATAATAAAATTATTAAAAGAGCATAACAATCAAACAGAATATTCAGCAATTAAATGTATATACCTGGAAAGTTGATAAGCCATATTTAAAGTAGGAAACTGTTATTTTTATTGAAGAATGTTGTGATAGGAAATTAACAATATGTTACATATAGTTAGATGTTATAACTATGATATGGTTAGAACTGTTTCAAAAAATTATCATAGGCTTTCTTATTTAATAACTAAAACAAACTGAATGGAAAAAATTGAGTAAATTCATTAATTTATCAGGTTTGTAATTTCATTATGACATATTTTTAGTAGAACTTTGAATTTTAACATTGGTAACAGTAAAACTGAAAAGATGATGATGATTAAATTTATTCTACTTAAAAAATTAAGTGTTAGTAATTACAACATTATAGCTACTAAAATTAATATGTTTTCATCATCAAATTCTTAATCAGTTTCATATCGTAAATAATACCTTTAAAAGATTTTAAAATCTTATTTTCTTCTTGTATTCAGTATTTAAATTTTCTAATATAAAAATTAGAAAGGACTTTAATTTAATGAATTTAGTTTTATTTTCAGATTACTGTCACAATTTGCCTTTAATTTGAATCCAGACTGGGAACTACCAATCAAAAATGAACCTTCACAGCCATTGAAAGAAGGTGTTCGGGACATGCTAGTCAAGCACCATTTGTTCTCTTGGGATTTGTGACAGGAGGAGGATGAGGTGATTTATCACCTCTAATATAACCCTTGTGTGATTCACTGACAAAACGTCATTAATTTCCTCTGAAATATTAATTACAAAAAATTTTTCCTTTTCGTCAGGGTAACATTCCATTCACGGTACAAATGACAAGTGTTTTTTCCCTCTTTCTAAGTGGTTTTTGTTATTGGAAATTTTAAATTTATATTTTATTTTAAAATATTTTAACTTGTTTACTTTTATTTATGCCAAATTTCTTAGTATTCACTTAATTCAAGTTTTTCACCAAGTTGATANAATATATTTTTTATGTATTTAAACTTCATGTATTGTACAATAGTAAATAAAGTAATTGTTTAAAACTGTTTTAGAATAATAGTTTTTAAAATATTCTGCAAAAGTAACTCAAACTCTTTGGACAAAACAACTCCACCATTACTGTAAATAATTCTTTAAGTGAACAGATACTTGTTCATTATAGTTTAAGATGTAAAGATTATAAGATTTACATGTATTAAAAATAATTCAGTATTCTATTTTATTAATTATTGGTAAGAAAAGTTTTTCTAATGATATCAGACAAATTCAATTCATTGAAATAGAATAATTGATCATATTTTAGACTAGGTCACAGTTACAGTAAAATTTTGAGAAGAATCACTTATGGAACCAAGCAAAGTCTGAAATTAACTTAGTAATGTTAGGTATACAATAATAAGAAATTTGAATCTAATGAAATTTAAAAAAACAAGTATGTTTTAGTAAAAAATATATCTTAAGATATGTGATAGACAATAAGTAATAAAGGTATAAATTATTTTACAAATTATATAATATATTATTATTTACTGTTGAAGGTTATGTCCAGCAATCAAAGCTGTCTTAGAACATGGTATGAAGAGATCTTCTATATTGAATGGACCTTGTCATCCATGGTTATTTATTGAAGAGGTAACTAAGAATATAACATATTTTATTAACATTAACATTATTTATCGTTATGAAAGTGTATAAGGGTCACTAAATTAAGACTAAATATGGCTCCTGAAGCATATTTTTCTGCCTGCCTGCTAAATAAATAAATATATATATTTGGGTTTATCTGTTAAGAATTAGAAATTATTTCCATAATTTATTTTTATCTGTTTATTTTTACTTAATAGACTAATTAGGCAATTTAATCACATTCTCAACACACAATAATTAATCCTCTAAAATATTTTGATTAGTATTTTCTTTTTACAATTACTTTAACAAAACTATGCAAACAAATATATAATAATTGTAATATGCATTAGTTTTTCAAAGATTGTCACACAAAAGTAAGATGTGAAAGATAAAATTTAGAATTAAATCTATTTTATTTGCATAATTGAGTTCTTAATTTAACTTGATTTTTTAACATACAATGATCTTTTTTGTCATCTTTATTTTTATTGAGAATCCCATACATAATTATAAGTTATATGAGATACCCAATTAGCAACTCCATTTTTTATTTTAAAAATAGCTTAATTTCAAATGGAGATTGAGTTTAGATTTAGTAGATTCATGTAATGAACCAAAAACAATTATTATTAATTTGCTCAATTTATGTTTTATATATTAATTAATTTGGAATTGAAAAATATGAAACTTTTGTGTGTTTCATTCCAATTGTTTAATTGAGTTAGATAAAAATAATTTCGGGTATTGGATTCTTCAAAACAAGAATTCTGCTTATACTACAAATAATCATAATATAACAAGGAAAAGGATTCACTATTAATAATAGTCCAAATAAATATGTTAAAAGGACCAAGAATAATAAGTATGTATTATTAATAATTGGTTGTTCCTTATTTTCTACTTTTCTTTATACTCCAATTATTCTCCACTATTGTCATATCATTCATTGCTACTAAAATGTTAAGTTTGTCATACACCAAAACTCAACAAGTAATATTGTTAGTCATTTTAAAATACTGTGCAAAAATCAAAAATGATTATTTCACATATTATTATTAGGTAAAAGTGTAGCTCTGGATGAGGTAGGATGGTTGAGACTTTATCAGAACTGTAGTCCCATGTCTATAGGAGTCAACAGAACTGATGGTCTACATATGGCTCTTCACAAGATATAACCCCAAAATATCAACTAAGCTGTTTGTTAAACACATGATAAGCTTAATGGAATGTGGAGTGGGACTTCAAACTAGTATCCTGGGAGTAATCTGTGCAATGGCATTTCTTGTGTTTTCTGTTTTACTAGACTACTAAAAGCTCATAAAACAGTTGATTTTTAGCATTGCTATGAGAAATATTTCTGGATTTCTTTACATTTAAATTTTATTCCATATTCAAATTTAAATTTATTAATGTATCATGGAATTTATCCAGCTACAAGGGGGATACAATAAATTAACACACTATAAACAAAAGTTGAACTAATATAAATATATAATTCCTATGATGTTGGAAATTTTTCCATAGCACTTGAACTTGAAAACACAGAGTTAAATCAGTGAATTCAGACTTGAGACTTGTTTTCTATATTACTGCTGTAGTCCCCTGACAATTTAATATATTTGTTAAAAAAATTGTATACTCTTGTTATCATAATTGGACCCATTTGAAATAGTTGTTGTAAAATTCTTCTATAGATTCACATGCAGTCAAAGTAGAAACACCGAATTGATCACTAAAATTTATACATCCATTACATGTACAAATTAAATGATAGATAGAAAAAAGTTTCAATCGACTTTCATATTATTAAATAATATATGTGATATCCCATATCTAACCATCATAAGACTAAATTTATTATACCAATTATTTGTGTAATTCCTTTTAACCTCAGCTAATCTTTTAAGTACTTTCAATAAGTATTCTCACTGTTGGCCATTCTCCTATAAAACCTCATAATCCTTATTACCATATATGGCTCCAATTATAATCTATTAGTATCATGCCAAATTGCTAGGTACAGCCCTGTCCTGACAATAAATTTTTCTTATGAATAATAATTGGATTTTCTCGAAAAAAGGTAACCAATATCAAATTTATGACAAATGATGAAAAGCACTGAAATTGTTTTTGTATAGAATTAATTTTTATTTTTACTAATATAAAAATTAAATTATTTATTATTCTATTTGCTTTATTTTGAACTTGTTGGACATGTTTTCCAAAAGATAGTGTTGAAGTAAAATGAATTCCCAAGTATGAAAATTCTTCAACTACTTTCAATTTGTCGTTTAGAAGATAAAAATCGTGATCCTATTCAGCCATTCTTCCTCCTCTTCGAAATATAAGGATATGAGTTTTATTTGGGTTAATTTTCATTCCCAACTGAGAAAAATATTTCTGCATATGATTTAGTTTTCTTTGTAGACCAGTTTTAGTAGTTGAAATTAACAATACATCATCCGCATATTGAATTGAATGGACTGTCTGATTTTCCACTGGAATTCCATCTTCTTCCCTGTTGAATTGTTTATCAATATCATGGATTATGAAATTAAATAGGTAAGGTGATAATGGGTCACCTTGCAAGAGACCTCCGCTTATATCAAAAGGAGGGTAAGTATTCCTACCACTTTTAATTGTAACTAAATAGTGGCCAAATAAAGATTTTATCGCTTTTATAAATATTAGATCCGCACCATGTGTTTTTAATTTAGCACATAGTTTTTCTATTGATATCGAATCAAAGGCCTTTTCTAGATCTAAAAAAGCTGCATAGACTTTTCATCTTTTTCTAGAAAGATGAATTTGAATACATGAGAGCAATACAAACGTTGCAACTTCTGTTCCACTCCTCTTGATGAATGCAAATTGTGAATTAGATATCAAAGAATTCACTCTTATCCATTGATCAAAACCTATTTGTGAGAACTGATGCAAAGATTTTTCTTAATGTAGACAATATAGCAATGGGTCTATAATTACTGGGATTTAGCCCACCACCCCTTTTGAATATCATCCGAAAATATGCTGAACACCATGATTCAGGAAAAATACCATGTTCATATATATAATTGTAACTAAGCGCCAAAGCTTCAGCCGCTTTAATTGGCAATCATTTTAGAAAACTAACTGATATTAAATTGGGTCCGACAGCAGTAGATTCACTTAGTTTATTAATAATTTTTACTATTTCAGAGGCCTGTATTGGCAGATTCATCACCATCTCTTACAGCTACATCTATTTGTGATAAACTAATTGGTATATCTAATTTCCTCTCCTTGAAAAAATCAAATCATTTAACAAAATCGATATGATCCTGGTTTTCCATCCCGGTCCTCAATATTTTTTCACCATTGACCAGAAGAAAGTGTTATTCTTGTCTATTAATAGTTTTTTGTTCAACAGGTTAAAATAACTTCTTTTCTTTGCGTTTATAATGTTGTTATATCTTCTTTTTGAACCACTATATTCAATTAATCATTCTTTTGACCTATTTTTATGGAATAATGCCAGAGTATATTCTTTGAGTCTTTTGGCCCTATAACAATCCAGATCAAACTACTCCTGTTTAAGATTATCAGCACAAAACCTTTCTCACTAATTTCTAGCCTTATTAACTGGAGTACAAACGTTTTCGGCCTTCTTAATAGGCCTTCCTCGGGTACACTGTGGAGCGTCGGTTAGAAGAAGTTTAAATGCTGCCAATGTTTACCCAGGTATCGTCTTACCAGTGACGTCATCGTCGATGATAGGTATACGATACCAAGGGCGAAAAATACATACTTTTGGTAAAGAAGGGAGGTGTGCAGATAGGATACTTGCTAAAGTTTTAAACTTCTTCTAACCGACGCTCCACAGTGGACCCGAGAAGGCCGAAAACGTTTGTACTCCAGTTAATAAGGCTAGAAATTAGTGAGAAAGGTTTTGTGCTGATAATCTTAGAAATACTCCTGTTTAAACTTAGATGTCATTTTGTTTAAGTATTTAATTCTAAATTTAAGGGCTCAATTCGATAATAGAGTTATTAAAAATTTTACTTAATTTATTATAAATTTCACTGAAACCTGCCTTTTGAACTAGCTTCATTCTTTCACTTATTTCAGACTCAAATTTTTCAATGTTATATTTACATTTCTTTGTTTGTAAATTGACTCCTTTACTTGTCTTCTCATTAGAAGTTGGTAACTTAGTACTTGATCTGATAGTTAATTGTATTGGAAAGTGATCTGATAAATCATTATCAGTTACCTTAAAACTGACACAATGGTCCAAAATGAATTCAGAACATAATATATAATCAATCACTGATGCACCTTTTGTTGAAATGAAAGTATGTCTACCAGGATAGTCCCCTACCATATGGCCATTCGAAATAAAAAAAATCATAACTTTTAGCAAATTTAATTAGTAAATTTCCTTTCTTATTGATTCCCGTATCACGACTTCTTATATTATACCACCTGATTATTCCGTTATAATTAGAATCACATTCATTTCCAATTCTGGCATTGAAGTCCCCAAGAATTAACCACGAGGTGAAATGAGACCAATTCAAAAAAATCTTCTCAACTTCCTGAAATGGGGTTTGGAGCGTTTCGTAGGGAGGACAATAATTAACAATGATTGCCAAATATCCATTGGGGACCTATTAAAATTATGATTTTCTAATTTAACTATTACAAATATTAGGTAAGTACTCCAATGTGAATAAACCAAATTTTCCAAGGATTTTTTTATTTTAATAGCATAATTTCTCCCTTTGGCCTACCAACTCCCGATTTTTTTATTGCTGGAACCAAAATATAATTAAATGATGCTTGCAGGAGATCTATCTCCTTTACAGTTAGTTTAGTAATCCAAGTCTCCTCCAGGCCTATAATTTCATAGTTCTCTAATAATTTTTCGAAATAATTAGAAAATAAAATTTATTTCTAACACCTTGCATATTCCAATTAATGACCTTGATCTCAGATTCTTTGTCTAATGCTGAATTTAATTTGACCAAGTTATTGCTATTATTATTGTTAACATTAGTATGCACAATACTAAATAAATTAGTCAATTTATTTCTACATCTAAAAAAGATCTAGTATCAACCAAGCAATTCTTTATAAAGCTATAAGTAATTTTCTTATTCCCATAAATGACATAATCATTTCTTAATAAAATTTGCATACCTTTTTTCTTTGCTTCAATATAAAATGGAAGAATTTTTGCTCTATGATCCCTAGAATCTTGAGTGAGATCAGGAAATAGTTGCAGATTGCTATAAGTCTCATCATGGGATACTTTTTTGTAGTTGTAAAAGACTGATAATATTTGATTTTTCCTTTGAACAGTACTTAAAGTAATCTTTAGGATCGTAGGCTCTTCGTTTCTTATAATGTAAAAACTTATTATTTCCTCCACTTTAAATTCTATAAATTTCAATATCTCCCTAAAAAAATTTGTTAAGCTTTCTTTAATATTCATATTATCATTCATTTGATAGCCAAACAGCATCAGATTAAGTTGATTGTTTATATTTAAAATATTATTTGCCATATACTGTTGATCTTCCAACTTCCTGTTTAGGTCAGGTAATTCTGTTTCTAATTTGTTGACCTTCTGTTCCAATGAACCAAGCTTGGTCTTAAAATCTTTAATATCCTGATGTATCAAACTAATTTCTGTTTTTACTTCCAAAATTTGTTCAGTTATAGAACTATGCGAGGCCTGAATTAGTTTTGACAGCAGTCTTAAGCTGACTGCGGTCAGGCTATCATCCTTCTCCATCAACTCAAAACAATCTAACATAAATTATTTTCCCTCTTTTCTTCGTCTACTTTTTCACTCCTCTCTGTGTTTTTAGAAGTCGCATATTGTTTATGGAACATAGTTTCCACATTGGCCGATTTAGACACCTTAACAGCATTACTACTACTGGTCAATGAAGGTCGTCCTCTCTTCGACGGAGAATTTGATAAAGGACCTGGGTTTTGTTCGTTTCCAGTCATAATAAGCAAAAACCATATAATTATTAATAAATATGCCTGAGACTGCCACAAAATCATCATTAAATAACCCTTCTTCTTTCTCAAGATAAACTCGCCCAGAATTCACACCAACACCATTGAATGCTTGAAGTGTCCCCATTTTATCCCATTTTTGAGCATCTTCAAAATTCCAGATAGGTTGATTTCAGGAGACTGTCACAATTACAGATATGGTCCTTCGAATTTTTTTACTTCTACGGACGTGGTCTGCAGCTCGGATAAGGTCCCAACCATCTCATTAGAGCTGCACTTTTCCTCATTATTAATTATGTGGGAATTATAAATATTTGACCTATTAACTCATATTAATTTTATGCTTAAGGAATGTAACAATGCTTTAACAACAAAAATATTAATGCTGTATATAATATTCTATGAATTGTACCATGTTAGTATAATCCAGCAGTGAATTGCATAACTTTCCCAGCTGTTATGAGATTGAGGTCAGAGATGAGTTTTTAAAAATATTATAAATGCCAATAATGATTAAAATTTTCATTAAGTGCAAGATATTATTTGTGACCAACTCTATTTCCCCACCTCCTTGACCTTCAACTACAAAAACTTAATAGCATCAATGCCCTTTATATACAAGCTACCATGCCAAGTTTCATTATGTAATCAACCTAAGATATTAAACAAAATAGACACATACAGATTGTTTTGAGACCACGTGAACCCGAAAAATGAAGATTTGCAAATTTCACAGGAGTCCAATACTTTCTGCCATGTTCTAATACTACATGCCATGTTATATACATAACAAGCAAGGGAAGTAAAAATTGAGGCAATTTTAATTTTCCATGAAAGTAGTGTATTGATTATAAGAAAACGAAAGACACTTGATCCAATATATGAATTTGTAATTCAATGCCAAGAAGACAATAAATGTAACAAAAGCTGTGCCACCTAAAAATTTTGACAATTACAAACGTCTGAGATGATAATTTGGAACATTTTTTTAGAGGATCAATGCCACAAGCAAATTGTTCCATCAGTTAAATGCACACTACTTAAAGGATCTTTCTTATGGAAGTTGGAGAATTTTACTTTTCAAATAAACTTTTATTAAAATTTTAGAAAAACAAAATGATTTTCTTGTGAATAAATGTTGAGCTAAGTTTTACAAAAGTGATAAAGTTTTTCTTGAAAATAATAATTCATTTTCAATACTTTTTCTGTTGTTTTAAAACTTTTTTGTTTCGTTTTTTAATCTAATTGATTGTGGAAAAAAAATTGTTTCTTTCAGTGCTTTTCAACCAGCAGTCCACAGAAAATATTTCATCCTACTGTCCTGGCACAATTGATTAAGGGCAACATTTAAATAGTAATCTAGAGTTATATGTACTGTACAGTATCTTGTTATGTACTGTACAATAACTCTAGATAAGTATATTTAAGTTTAATAAAGAAGCATATTTCATAGTCACATATAATTATTAATAACTTTACTGGTTTGCAATGAGGAAAAGGTTGAAAGACACTGGTTTACATTATTTTTACAATTTTGAAGATGGGATGGATGAATTATTATTTTTGATGGGAAAAATAGGCAAATATAGTATTTAACATTTATACTGCATTAGATCTGTTGCCCACTTTAATAATTCTCAGCAATGGTTGTTTTTAATGCTTTGGGCAAAAAAATCTGTTAGTTTTTTACTATTTAAAATATGTCAGATCCTTTAAACTAAAGTGTGGTCTGAGGAGCACAAGCCTATGCCAGGTGGTATGCAGACTAACCTAGTCATTTTTAAAAAACATAATTCTATGCTGTTTAGCCAGAGAAAAGATCATTTTCATGCATTGCATATTTCTTAAGTTACTGGATAGACAAAATATTTTGTAAGACATTATCAAAAGTAATATACGAGGGGCAGTCAAAACATTCCTGTAATGATCCTGCATTGTAGTGGCATGAGATATGGCAATGCAGACCTAATCACCTTCAAAGAAAGCCCCTCTCGGACAGACACACTTGTTCCATCAATCCTGCCACTATTGAAAGCAGGTGTGGAATGCTCCCTTTGGAATCTTCCAGAGTTGGACTATTGTATTCAATATGATATCCCCCTGCTTGCAAAATGTGTCCCTTTGAGGCCCATTTTGAGAGTAGGGAATAGCCAAAAGTCACTGGGAGCAAGATCTGGAGAATAAGGTGACTGAGTGATGATGGGAATGCTTTTGTCGGCAATGAATTGGTGTACTGCCCTGGAGGCACAAAGTTTATCTTATCCACGTCGGTACACAAAATGAAGCATGCAATGCCATGTCGTAAATGCCTTTTTCTCAAAATGCAGTTTTCTGCTGCAAAAAAATAATATGGCAATAGTGGCTGTATTTTGTAGTTGAATTTATGTGCAAGTCATGTGACTTTGGCACAAAACTTTACAACTTATGTTTACATTTTGTTATTCCAGAGAATTTGTAACCTAATAAGTTTTTTAACATTTATTGTAAAATTGAAATGAATTCTTTCAATTCATTCACTAGAAAAAGTGCTTTTTCTCTCTCCTGAAAAGTTTGTTTTTTGGTATTTACAACATTCATCATTGCACACTTCAATATGCAAGATAGCAAATATGAATGGACAGAACTGACAACTTAAAAGAAACAATTTTTCGTTTGTAATGTTTGAATAATTATTTCTTATGGAATTTTTAATTATTAGAGAAATCAATCCTACTTTCAAGTATTATACAGTGCCCACTTAAATCTCTATCCAAAGACAAGTCTTTTCAATATTGGTTAGGTTGTGGACACAATACGCCAGATATTACATTGCTATAAGATGCATCCATTCCACTGCTATATGCAACCAGCACAAAGATGCCATAAAGCAATTTGAATAGTGAAACATTAAATTTACAGCATGACAAACCACTCTTTCAACACATTTTTATGGACTGATGAAGCAGTGTTTATTGCAGTGTGCTCCATGATGTATTGACATGTGCAACACTGAGTGTACTTTAATTACATGGAATTTGGGGTGGGCAGCTTCTTGGTTCCATATTCACTGATGATACCCTGAGTATCTGAACATTCTAAACACAATGGTGGCTTGAATTGCCATTGCCACTACTACATACTGTTACCAAATCTGCTAGTGTGCCACCTCATTCTTGCGCAGATGTGCTTCAGTGGCTAGAGAGTAGCTTGGCAAACTGCTACCTAGCATGACACGGCCTTGTTCGAAGGGTCAAGTTTCAGACTTGACCCTTCTAGTTTTTTCCGTGGGTTCACCTAAAAGCATTGATGTATGATGAATACATACCCTACAACACAAGATGATGTTGGCAAACTGGAGAGAAATGAGTCCTATGAATTGGTGACACTGGGGGGTATTAAGTGCCAGCCATAATGTCATACTTGACCATCTATATATCAGTGATTCCCAAACTTTTTTGATCCACCATCCCCTTTATTTCATAAAGTTATACCCAACTTCCCCTAACCCATTTTCCCTTGTGTGAGAAAGGCTTGGAAATATTCTTAGGAAAACTTTTATATGAACCTCACTTTGTGTCCTTACAGTACATTGTTCTGAACATCTGTAAACCATTAAACCCAATGTTTCTTCTTATCTGTTTAACAGAGGAAAGGGAAAGGCTGTCAGTGACCCAATCTTTGCCTATGGTCTCTGTTTAGTACCCTGCCTCCAGTATTCCCATTCTTTTCACCTCCTAGATTTATTCACTGCCAAAGGGGCAGTAGCACCCACTTTGGGAACCACTGGTCTACATCTTTGTATTGCCACTGAGGTTATGATAGGTTAGGTTAAATTAGATTAGGGTTTGTTAGCTTTAGTCCTCTGATTAGGTTCGTCCTAGGTTATGGTAGGTTAGTTTAGTTAGTAAGTTAACATTTGAAAAAGAAAATAAAAAATTTTGGGGTCTTGCTCGTTTGTCTCTATCAGTCCATTCATCTTGTCTAGTTTTGTCACTGTGTTTGTTTGCTTTTCGTGCTGTCTAGCTGTTAAGTAGTATTAAGTATCATAGATATGTCTTCCTACCAACAGCCGCTTAGCACTAACTTCTACACTTAGCTATTTGTGGCGGCACTCAATTATTGGTGTTTGCTACACTGAGGTTTTCTTTTAGACCCTTTGGGGATTACAGCATTGCAGCATAAAAACTGCATGCCAGCATCAAACAGAGGGTACTGTAGCCACATGTATGCCATTCAGAGGGATCCTACCTTTCTCTACTGTCTATCTCCTCTCCCCTTTCCCTTACCCTCTTTTCTGCTGGCTTAACACTTCATGTACAGCTGATGTCTTGTTTGTTTGTTTGTATGTATGTACATATGTATTGACACTGAAGGTGGTCTTTTTCTTTTAGCATATTATCTAACAAAATACAACTCATTTGCTAACAAATTTTTCTTTCTATGCTTAATGTGAAAGATTTTAAAACATTACAGGGACCATTTCTTTGTGAAAATTTTCAGTTTAAAAATGCAACAAGTTAACTTGCATTTCTTATACTGACATCTTTCCAAATCATTTTGAAAATTTTGTACCACATAGTGGAGACAAGATAAAATTTTTATTAAATGATCAATCGCTTTTTGTTTTTTTAACAATGATTCACTTAATTTGTCATCTTTTTTTTTGAAGCCAACTTTTATAAAGTTATCAGATACTTTTTGACATTAATTTGTGTTATCCAATTGCTCAAATTTTGGTGTTTATGTTTAACTTTAGATTTTCTGTTAACAAAGAATCTGACTCTCCAGATTTCTGCACAGTTGCTACTTGTATATTCTTAAAGATTTCTCTGATGGTATGATAAAATTTAAATATTAATCTTTGTGATATGGTTATTTTTATAGGGAAAATCAACATAACTAGTTCATAAGTTATAATTGAAATTTATAAATTATTACTCAGCATGGATTTGACTAGAATACATTTTTAAATATATAAAGGATATAATTTTTCAAATTGATTAGTGGTGGTGACTAATTTGTTGAAGAAAACTTTTAGGCAAAACTGAATCTACATTTTTAGATATTTTCTTCCTGTGATCATACTATCTATTAATACATCATAAAATTTCAATAAATGAATCATAAGATGACTTTTTTTTTTCTGAGGAGGATATTCCAAAGTCAAAACAACTTGTGTTTGTCAACTTTTAGCACATCTGTATCAAAACAAGTTCAAATATGCAACAATTTAAACTTTACTGTCAGAGATTGATTTATATGTTCTATGTGATTTACTAATGTACCCAGTCAACTAGAATCTCTTTACTACGTTAAAAAAAAGTGACAAGTTTTCACGAAGAAAAATCAACTAAAATTTATTAGTTTATATTACAATTGTACATAATAAATCCCTAAGACTTGAAATTGATATAATTAATTTTACCACAATAAGCACAAACTGGAAAAACTTTCCCTATCAAAAGGAAAGTTTATAAAATTTATTACAAAATGACTTGAGTTTCACAATGCAAATTAATTGAAGCCTTTATTTAAAATGAAACTGACACAAAAGTATATACTGGTTTTCTCATTTTCAGAAGTAAATGTCTCCAATTTTAGCAAGAATCTTGACCGATGCTAAACAATTTTCATTCGTAGGTAAGAGATAGTATTGCTTCCATACGTGCAATATAACATCATTTGAATGTCTCTCTCAAGAAATGGTGTATTCATTTTCTGATGATTTGCACAATGATTGTACTAAGTACAGTAAAATATGAATGCATTTCTTATTGAAATTTACATATTCAATAAAAAATGAAATATATTGGAAGGTATAACTAGCATGTGTACTTCATCAACAGAACCTCTCACTGTCTTATGTTTCTGCACAAGATTCTTCAAAAAAGAGGAGAGTTGTGATAATCATATGATGTCCGAACTGGAACGGAAACTAAACATACGCATTGATGAAGACCAGTTCCGTTAAATATTTCCAAAATTTAAAATCAAAATTGTAAAGATTGATTAGCCAATATATAAATCAACATTATTCTAAAAAACAAAAAAATTATTTGTTATCAAGTAACAAAAAATAATGTTGTGAAGCATCAATTATGTCATGTAAACAATGTGTATTTATAGTGTATGGCACTAATTAAATTGTAAGCCAATAATTACGACCGTGATCGAAATGTATTTCAAATTATTACTTTGATAGTTTTATCATAGGAACGACCATATGTTGTTTATTTAATAAAATTCAAACACTTGCAAAATAATAATAATAATTATAATATAAGTTCAAGTAAAATGAAAATATATCAAATCAAATCTCTTAATCTGACTTTAGTCACAACATTATAACAGATTATAATTAAAAAAAGTAATGCAATTACTTGAAAAATTGAATTAATGCACTATAATTTACACATTATACAATTGGAAGTGTGATATTACAAAGTTGTGACTTATCAAAATGTGAATTTCAAATGCTACAATATAAGTAGTGCCTTCAAAACTAGTTTTAAAAATTTACATAATTAAAGAATAACAAACATTAAATAAGATTTATAATTATGAGCAATTATTAAAAAGAATAAAATTTACAGTAAGCACCAAATTCATCTATTGAAATGCCTATATATATATATAATACATGTGTTTTAATTAACATGTTTGCAGTGAACATGTTTGCATTGTTTTGTCATAAAAATGTAAAACTTTTTGTTCGCTGCAATAAGGGAAGAATTTAATCATGGCAAAACATTCTCTGGACAACCAATACATATAATGAACACCAAAGGCTTACACTGAGTAACATACATGAGATTATAGTATCAATCTAATTATCATAATTAAATGTTCTGTAAATACTGATAAACTAATTGCTAAAATGGCATATTATCATGCATTTGACAGAACAACATATAGCACCTGATAAGATTACAAGATAATTAAAAAAAAATTTGCCAAAACAATGTAGAGAGAGCTCATGATTTTGTGTTTTCAGCTGTTTGTTTGGGACAAATACCAAACTGTCAATTTTAACAATCCAGAGATTCTATTCACAAAGAATATTGAATTTCTTTGGATAACATATTAACATTTGCCAAAATTTATTAAAATGATAAAGGAAAAGAAAGCACCCAAAACAATGTTCACTGTTGGCAGTACAAAACAAATAGTTAAGCTGTTTGAACATCTGCCAAATTATTTGAGTGTAAATCTCTGAAATATATACAGTTCAATCCTTGATGTTATTTATGTATGGTATGGAACAACATAGGTTGCAGGAAAATAACCTCTCTTTGATCCAATTTCACCTTCCCACCAATTTTGGTCCGATCTATCAAGTACGGTAATAATGTCACCACGACGGAATTCCAGTTCTCCCGGTTCTTGTGGCTGGAAGTCGTACATAGCTTGCACCAAAAACTGAAATAAAATGATATAAACAAACTTATTCTTTGCTATTTTAAATTCATTGCACAATACAAATTAAGATTTTTATAATTTAGTGTATTACCTAAAAACATCTAAATGACTCAAAATTGTTCTACATTGTAATTTACTTGTTAGATTAAATAATCAAAAATGTATTATGCTTTGATGATTGCATCTACACATTTTTTTCATGATTACAAACTGTTTAGTATATTAAAGCTGCATAACAAAGTTTGACAAAAATTTTTCAAGAACTTCAGTGAGAACATATTTGATAATTTTATCTATAATTTGTGTGTATAAGAACATTTTTACATAAAATTTAAATAATATTTCTGTAAATGATAAGTGAAATATTTAATAATATGATAAAGAATTACTTTTGCCTTCTGAATAATTAAATTTTTTTAGTTATTAAGTATTGATGTGAACTTGGAAGACAAATTTAACCAATTCTGAAATTTATACAGTGGTACGATATTCTAATAAAACTGATGTCTGCATATTATATTATTTATCAGTATAATTTGGGAATGCAGAATATTTTCAGGACCTAAAATCTCCCCAAATATTGCAAGCCAACTGATGATTATTTTGTGTGCAAGTTTTTTAACTACTATATAGTTTGGAAAATTCAAATTAAATTGGAGATAATTTTAAATAGGCCCATTGTATAATTTGCAAATCCAACATGCTATTCTATTTTTGTGGTTATTGTCACAAATTTTTTACACTGCAAATTTCTCTGGGACTGCTTAATTTCCTCCAAACCTCATTTACACAGATGTATTCTGCATCCATGGTGTTCTCCCAAGAATTGTTTTGCCTGGTGATCAATACAAACTGCCTATGGAGAGCTCATCATATAAATAACCTTGTTCTGCCTTGAACAGCTTTGTTGTCCTGGTTTCAAATTGAGGTTCTGTTGTTTTGAAATTGTTATTGAAGAATTGAATAGTTGGCTGATTACTCTTTGGCTGTGAATAGTATATTGAAGAGTCAACATTAGAAAAAATTTGAATTATCTTCTCTTGCAGGCTGAAGTCAATGACTATTTTCTGTTGAAAAACATGAATTCCATTCTACCTGACCAATGAAACTGCATCAATCCATACCATCTGAGAAATAAATTCTTAGCAAGTATAAAAACATGTACCCTCAGGTAGAGAGGTACATGTTCCAGGGTTGCTGGTGTGTGAATCTTTGATCCATTTGCCTTGAATTCTGATTGTTCATTTGTTTTTCTTTTTGTTAAACAAATAGAAATAAAATTAACTTTTTTCCTTCTTCAATAAGTGTGCCAAGAATATATCTCACTCAGCTGCCACCATATTAATGCTGGTCTCTTCCACAAATGAAACTACAGTAGAGCGTCGTTTATCCGAAGGTCGGTTATTCGAAGGAATTCTAGTCGACAAATTTAAATTTTCGCCAGTGCTGTGGCGCTGTAATCTGTGGCTACTCAAATATTTTATGTTTTTGATACTAAATTAACTTCTGAAGTATAATTTTTTATTGTTTTTATATTTTTCAATATATTTATTTTGTTTGTACAAAATAAAAAAATAATTTTTAACGATACAATAGTCTTCGTTAGGCTTAACATCGACGAAAATTCAACGCGAAGCGACACGCAACGGAGAAAAATTTCAACACGGGATAAATTAATATATTTTTTCGTACATAATTGGTTATCCGAACAACCCCAGTCCCCAATTGATTTGGATAAACGACGCTCTACTGTATATTATATTCAAGACCAAATTCTACTAGCTGGCATCAGTTTCTCCAGTGGTATAACACACAGCATATTACTGTAGTGATAAAACACACTAACATCTGTTCTTTTAGATATGTAGTGTGTGAGCAATCAAACTTAGGTTCTTTTGCTTGGTGATTATAATGAATAAAGAACTTTTTTCAGCCTTCTTCAGAGCCTGTGACTGTTATGATGATTATTCAATGTTCTTTATCAGAAAAATTTCAAGTGAACTAAAAATTGAACTTAAAAAGAAAACATCACCAAAAATTAATCCTTTTTTGAAACAAATAGGCATAATGCAATAGATTTGAAATTTGAAAGAAAAGAAAAGAAAAAAAAACACATCTTCAATTGTTAATTGAGTCAAAAATAGAAAACAAATAAATGTTTAGTTTATCATCAGCACCAAGCTCTGAAGCAACCTGAGATGAAACATCGAGGCAAGATGAATGAATAAAGAATAAGCAAAAAGTCAATTTCAATTAATACCCTCACATTTTGTAATTATTACTATTTTGTTTATACAACTGATTTTATAAAATATATACTTTGTCTTTTTTAATAATAAAAATTGGGATCAAACTTCACTTATTTGGAATACGAGTGTCAAGTCCTACCTTTATTGCTTAAATGAGTAATATATGTATACTTCTAAGAGTTTATCAGCCAGTGGACAGAAAAATCATCTGGGCAGGGTGTCTGAAAAAAGGGCCTGGGAAGAACATTGAATATCATTTCTACATAAACCAGTAAATGTATCATATTCAAACTTTGTTGTTTATATGCATATTTGGGTAATCTCTTTGCTTGAATTGTCAACTATTTAATGCTCCTATCTTAAACATTTCCAGCAAATTTCAAAAACAATGTTTGTACTCATTGAAGATTATTAAGATCTTATAATTTTTGACAAAAAAAGTACTAATATTTAATACATTAGAAAATGTATCAAATATATTCCTGAACTGAATATTTAAAATTTTAGTTTATCACTACAAACATACCTCTTCAGGTTGCATATCTTTCAACTTTATATCCTGGGAACGACTAACTGAAGCAGAACGATGATATTCAACAAGCTCATTCAAAGAATTAAATTTCACTACCCAAAGGAAAAACTTTCCTTGGGTATCTCTGAGCACCTTGAAATGCTGGACACCATCACCACATCTACAAAAAAAAATCAAGTATATCACAAAAATAAGAAGTTAATTAAAATTCAGATGGAAATTAATATCAGTACCTTGAAATATTTTATTATATTTTTATGAAAGGTTTGACTGTTAAAGGTTATTGAAACTTTTTAAAATTTATTTTTCAATATACATTTGTTTTTATTGAGTTTGCAATTCAAAATATTTTAACTTACTTCACAGATAGAGAAAAATCTCCAGGTGAACTTTCACTGATACGTATCAGAAAAGCACCTTCGTGTTTATTTGCAAGAAGTTTTTCACCATCAGCTCTTGTAATCCTGCCATAATACCAACTGAAAATAATAAACATAAAACGTATTTAATCTTTTGCAGTAAATAAATTCGGTAAAAACTTATTCAGTTATTATTAATTCAAACAGCAAGATTTTCTGAATTATATCAAATCACAAAAGTTCAATTTAACAAACCCTGTTTTTAAAGAATAAAAAATTTGTACTAAAGGAAACATTTAGAACTTTTTTATATTCATGAATATAACATGTTAAAAGGCTGAGTCAACAAATCAGCATTAAGTAACAAAAACACTCCAGATACATTAAACATGTCAAAAAAAATTATACAATTAAAATTTAAATTTATGACATAAAACAGAATTTGGTTTCTGTTTTTAACAGATGTTAGTAGCAGTATAAATTACTCAATGTACAGTACATTACAATATTTCTATATATTTATTGTATTAATAATGAGCTTACAATGTACATGTTTTAAAATACATTTGTTTAATGGATTTTGGCAATAATGAATATCTGCTCTCCCAATTAGTTCATTAAATTAAACTAAGTGGGGAACAACTGTACTGTTGACTAGAAAATTTAGTCTAAATTTTTCAATCAGTAACAATATTAAATTTATTTATAAATTTGGTGTGGCAGAGCACCATTTTGCTGGAAGATGTTATGCAACTCCTTCTCTTGCAGCAGTTGCAGACTATAGAACTACTTCATGATATCCAGATAATTTTCTGTATGTACTGGTATAGTGAGTGTCCTATATGAAAAATAACAGCCAATACACTTTGTTACAACTACACTATACATTGAATTTCAGATTTACTTGTTCAAGTTTGTGTGTGTTGATTTTCAGTACTCAAAATGATAGTGTTATGTATATTTACTCTGCCACTAACATGAAATGTTGCTTTTTCAGAGAAAACCCCACTATTTTAAGCATTGACTGTCTGCTTCCTTTGTGCATCATGCTGAAAAATGTGTGATGCACCTCATAATCATGCTTGTAGTATGGAAACATTTTCAAGTACCAATGACATTCCATACAGCATGTATCAGAGAATTGTGCACATTCTACTGACAAATGGCACAGTTTCTTCTTTGTACTCTGAATCATGACCTACTGAATGTTCTCTCTATTCCCTGGGCATTCTTCCTCCAGTGTGAGGCAAAAGTCAGACTCACTTTCAGGAACTCTTTCTGGACATGAGTAACATGTTCCCATTTTGCATACCATACTACACACTAGGCTTTCTGCTGTGGTGTGACTACTATTTTATGTTCCCACTTATGTGTGCCAGCCATATGGCAGAGTATCAAAATGAACATACACCATCCCAAAACTGAAACCTTTCAACACAAGTCACATTTAGTAACCTCTAATTGCATTATTTTATTTGTTATTTAATTTTACACATTGTTGTAAAATTAAATAACATACCAAATGGATCACCCTGTATATTTCTGTGTGTTCATATGATCCATGAAGTTATTAAAAGAACATTTCAAACATTTTGACACAGGAGATCAGAGAATATCAGTTATGACATGAGCATTTTGACTATTACAACACTCAAGACTACTAGGTTTAATGGTTTTCTGTCTAGTTGGACTACTTTTTACTAATACTGATGGAACTCTTCATAGATGTTAATCTGAAAATTAGTATCTATAGTGTTTTTTGTATATATTTTAATGATTTTAGTCAACAAACATCAAATAGTTATTATTACTGATTTAAATTTAAATAGAATTTCTTAACAAATTTTTCTTCTTTAAGAATTCTGTAATTTTAATACAGATATAAAAATATTTTCTTTTATTAAATTTATTGATTGCATATGAAAACCTGTATAAAAGTTATACAGGGTGATCATAATTAAATCAGTAGGTGTTCAGAGTGCTTAGCAGAAAGAATTATTGAGCACATCTCAACTAAATTTGATACACAAACTGTCCTGAACAAGCAGTTTTAATTTGAGAAAAAAAAAATTTACTTCAAAATTCAGTTGCTATGGCAAAATTTGGCCCTGCTCTCCCCTTAATGTGCCTATTACATTAGTTTTCTAATGAATTTCAATAGTTTAGAAACAAACTGCAATAATTTTATTTCAATTACAGATGTGGAATGTGAAATTAATGACTGCATCAAAGATGTGGTTTTATATTCCTTCCATCCCCATGCTTTAAAAATTGCATATGAGGCACAATACACTCAACAGCAGAACACAATTGACTATATGGAGTTATCACACAGGCTGAGAAATTCTCTATCTCTTAAGACAGGTTGGAAATGGTGCCTTTATAAACAATACTATTCAAAGTAGCCTTCATAATCAAAAGTCACAAGAATGCAAATCCAATGACTGTGACAGCTAAAACATTGGAAATGATCGGCTAATCACTCTCTCATGCAAAATTTATCATTGTTGTACTAAAGTTTGTAAACATCTAAGCTGATGACTGTGAATGTTTACTTATTAAGTGAGTAAAGTGATAAAGTGACTGTTAACTTACTGAAGAATTATAAAAGGAGTGTTCTCTACATCTGAAATTTGTTAGAAAACATATTTAATATGTATATTAAGAAGACATAAGTGCCAAATTTTGCTGTAAGATTTCAAAGTAAAAGTTTTTCTCAAAAACAAAACAAAACCACATACTTATGACAATATATATACCAAATTTGGTGATTTGCCCAATAGTTAATTTTACACAGAGCTCTAAACATATACTCTATCATCACCATCATACCAATCTTGTCATCAAATTTAAAGATATAAATAAATTTATTTATAATTAAGAATGTAATTTTGTTGTTTATGTCGTTCNTCCAGAAGCTAGCATTCGCCTGTTAAAACACCACATTTATAGGAATATATACAAAAATATATGTAAAATTATATAAATAGAATGCAAATATAAACTCACCTCTGGACGAGACATCTTTCAATTAATACTTTCTCTCTGTCTGTTCGCGTCTCCATCCAGAAGCTAGCATTCGCCTGTTAAAACACCACATTTATATAAATATATACAAAAATATTGTTACAACCATAGGAAAATACCAAATACTTAAAAAGATTTATTAACTAGCCATGTTTTTCCTAGTGACATTTGTTTGAAAATTATCCAAAAATAGCTGGAATTAAAGTCAAAGTTTCAGTATTTTTCTTTATGTCATTTTGTTGAGTAGCTGAGTAATATTTAGCTCTAGTGTTATTGACTGTCTCAACCTTAAAATAAATTTTGGTTTAGTTTAATAAAATTTGTACAATATGATGATGAGAGAAGAATATGAACAAAATTTTTTCTGTTTTATTGAATAAATACATTAACAGAATGATCAATATTGAATAGGAAAGAAAATAACAGATTGGAGAATAGTTGTAACAGTTGACTTGATCAAAGAGAAATCAATCAACATTTTGACAAGACAAGGAATTTACTTGCTGACTTGAGCAAGAAACAATAGAAGGAAGAACAAAACAATTTTGATTACAGATAGAAAATTTCCTAGTTAGAAAAAACTGGGCTAATTATTATGATTAATGAAATCTTGGCATCAAATAAAGGTAGTTAAGTCTCTCTCTTATAAAGGAAACTCTTTTTTACATTATTATTAAAATAAAAACTACTATCAGTTTTAGTACTGACAGTAAGTATAATTCTATCTGTCTGTAATTTTTAAAATCTGAAATAAAATACTAATTTTTCAATTATATATTTTGAAATCTACAAACATGAATTATAAAGATTAATTTTTTTGCAATCATTCTCAGTTTAAATAAAGTAAATAAAGTTTTCTTTACTGTAGAAAAAAGTAATACATTATATTTTGAAGGAAGTTGTAAATAAAAAAATTTCTTTGATGCATATTAGATAAATTACAAAGTGATGTAATGGTGTACCATTTTTAAATACTGTATATAATGAGAAAAAAAAAATAGACAAAATTTAATTGTAGATAAATGACTTGAACATTCCATTATTAAGATTATAACCATTATTGAATATGATAGCCAACTTCATTTTTCATATAACAAATATTAAAATAATAATTTTTCAAAATAATTTCTTAATTAAAATCTGATAAATTTGAATTCAGCCATCATATTTTTATACATAAAAATTTTACAAATTCTGTTCCTGCTTCTTTACAAATTATTCAATATTTGAAAAACAAAAAAATTTATCATCTGGAAATTATTTTCCAGACAAATTTTCATATCACTATGATTTTGTTTAAATTAAATCTTTTAGATTTTCATTATATTAATAGATTAAAAAAACAAAGGAATATTTGGATTATACAGTATATATCAATTTTTTACCTGCTGCTACAAAGACCATTTAGTATTATAAGAAACTTACTCATGTTTCTTCATTTCTATGTAATTACTTGGGATTAAACCTTCTCTTCCATCTAATTCTGCTCTATACCAGTTCATATCATCTTCCATATTCAAAACCTAACAACGAATTTTAAATTAATATACACAGTACAAAATTATGTAAATTAATAATAAACAGAAATGAAAACATCACAATAATCAAAAAACCTTATCTATTTTTAAATAATTTGTTCAAAATGTCAGTCAGTAATAATGTTTTGATGATGAATTAACAGAAATTAAAAATTTTTTTAAATTATACTAACTTTATTATTTTTGATAACTGATATATATTAACTACATTATATGAAATTTTTATGGAAAGAAATCATATTACATGTACTAATTTAACATGTTATATGTATTATTACTTGTACTAATAGAATAATTACATTTAAATAGCTATATACAATATATGTAATAGCTACGTAAATGTAATTATTACAATTATCCTGAAAGATGGTATGGAGTCTCAGTGAAGTACAGTATAAATTTTAAGAAATATTTTAAGTTTAATGAGATATTTTGATAATTATTATGTCTATTTTGAAAATTTTTAATACATTTATGTTTTAAACAAATGTGGAAATCAAATGACAACAAAATAATATTTTTTGTTTCCTGACAAATAAAGAGGTTATCTAATACATTATTTGCTAATAAAATACTTTTTGCAATCCTCTTTTTTAAAAAATAAATTTTAAAATTCACTGTTGAAATTTTAAACTGGAATAAACTGTGTCTTTAAATAAATTAATAAGTCTTTATTTTGTTTTTTCAGATTTTTGAAAACTTTATTATTCTTCAAACCTGTTATATGTCTAAACTAATAAATTGAATTAATGCTATCCGTCATGTCCTTTAGCTAAGCATAATATAAATACAACTATATATAAATTATTATTCTGTCTTGTAATTTCTGCAGAATTTAAAAATAACAACATGACGCATCTTTATGTCTAGAGTGATATGGTATGTTTGTGATTAAAATATTAAATCAGATGTAATTAAAATTTTATAAATTACACATTTTGAAATTTCCAGTTAATTTTATAAAGGTAGTTTGATATCCTGAAAGAAAAAGGCATTCAAATTCTATCTTTATGTTCTGATGGTATTTTCATGAGCAACGGGGTTATCAATTTTATACCTTAAGATTAAATTTCAAAAAAAGGTGATGACAATTAGATATTTACATTTAATAAATATTTTTCAAAATAAAATCAACATTTGAAAATCAATATTTCAGCTTTATTTTAATTTGCAGAACTAGGATATCTAATATCATCAAGAAATTAATTTTTAAAAAATGTAACCACTAACTGGCTAGCCTTAAACCAACAGCTGATAGCCCTGGTCAAACAAGTGACTAGCCGACTAACCAATGTCACAGAACTGGTTAATAAGGAAATAGCAAATATTTTCAAAATATAATTGAATTCTGAAAATAAAATATAGAAGGAGGACAGGATGATCAAAGTAGAATATTCTAACACAAAATCTCACAATTTACAAAATAAAATTTTTTATTTTACTAAATCCTGTTATATCAATTTATGTACTCTAAGGAATATTTGTCCCTGTAATAGTTATAAAATGTAAAATTATATGCCCAATACTTATATCTATTCAAAAAGCAAAAATATAAATATCACAAAAAACCAAATTTAAATATATCATCGTCTCAATAACCTGATGTATTAATAATCAACCAACCAACAGCCAAAATTTGGCTCTTGGTTGGTTGATTATTAATACATCGGGTTATTGAGATGATATATTTATATATCTATATATATACACCATGCCGGGTAAACTTGTCAGCTGTCTGCACATCATGTTGAGTAGGCCATGGGTAATGAATATGTCCCCAGGCAGTGCCTTGTTTAACCGTTGGATGGTTATATCTAAAAGTTTAAATGTGTCTAGAAGGGAGGACTTGCTCAGAGGTCTAGTTGGCATATCTGACCAGCGCACTGCATGGTAAACAGAGGTTGTGGATTTGACTAACACTCTGGACTCATTCTTTTCTTCCAGACTACTCTAAATTTCTAAAATTAAATTATAGTTTCTACTTTAGTTAAGAGATGGTGCCTAACATCTACCTCTAGTTGTTCATATCATGTTATAAAATGTCGAACAAAAATATCAATAAAATCTTGTTAAAAATAACATTCAAAATGAAATTAACAAGAAAAAGGAATTTGTTAGAAAATTTAGTCTCACTGTGATGGAATTTTTCCTCCCATCAAAATATTATATATTCTACACTAGTCCTAAACAAATTTTTTTTTCTAATAGTTCTGTCAATATTTTTTTAATATATAAATATTATACAGTCAATTTTTGTCTTTAAAAAAATTTTATTAAGCTTATTTAAAGTAATAAAAATATTTTAAAAAACCAAAATATTTAAAAAAAAAAGCTTATTTAGAGTTTTAATTAAATAATAATTTTTAAAAATCAATGATAAATGTCTAAACAAAAATTTAAATTATTTTGAATTTATAAAATGTAAACTTAAAATTTAAATATGCCATATTTTTCTGCAAATAACCTAACAATATAAGTTTAAAAACTTGCTAGAATTAAAATAAAACCTTTGTATAACTTTCATCAAATCTGTATCCCATATCTCTGATGAGATACTATTTAGTATTTGTATACAGTTTAGAAGGCATCATCTAAGCCAGTGCTACTCAAACTGTGGTCTATGGATTAGTACTGATCCACAAACAGTTTATTACTAGGCCACAACAAGATTTTACTTACAATTTCATAATTTTGAATATTATGTTTATAAAATTTATTAAAAATGTCTTTAAAAGCCATTTAAAAATGCATTGCTTTATTAGCTTTGTTTTTCTTTATTAAACACTTAATGACGGGTGAACCGGTGATCAAAAGCATCTGTGAAATTACTCAAACACCTCACAGACAGATTTAAAAAAAAAATGATTGGAACCAAATTTTGTTCTTTATCACTAATTCAAACTAAAAATTAAAATAATAAAAAGAAAAAAAAGAATGCATTTGAATTCTGTTCTCTCCTTTTTATAACTTTACAAAAACACTGGTCTATGAGGAATTAAATGAAAAAAACTGATATGCGAATACAGTCTGAAAAGTATTGATCTATATATATATAAACATCTTACAAAATCCGATACATTACAATAAAGTTACACCAACTGCCGTATGATATCGGGCTTTATAATATAAGTATTATCAGCAATATATACAGCTCAATATTATATGGCAGTTGGTATAGCTTTATTGCTTTAATCTAACTTATTCTGTTAAAAAATAATAATAATAATAATAATAAAATTCCATTTCACTTTTGTTAGTAGTTTTTTGTGTAAATAGGGGGGAAAAAGCAGAATATTTAAGGCCAAATCATCAAACTGCATAAGTGTTGAAAATATTTCTTGATATTAATTGTTAACCCAAAAGCATATTATCAATACTCAGTTTTTCTAGTACATTTCATAATACTATTAACCATGAAATTGGTAGCCCCAACAAAATAACCTGTATCTGATCCAAACTGTTTTTTTCCTTTGCAAATAACCTGAGTTACCACATAAAAATATTTATTAATTATTTATTAAAAATCATATCACAAACAAATTTTTAAATTACAGTTCAGACAAATATATACAAAAAACAATATGGCAACGTAATGAAATTTCATAGATTTAGGATATTTAAACTCCATTTGATAAAAAAAACATTATGGAAAATATTTAGGCATTATGGATTTGATTAAAAAAAACTGGTCATATTCATTGATATTATAACACTCAGTTACTATGATCATGAATGAAATAGAAGGATTTTAGTAAGTCCCTCAAAACAGAATATGATGGCAAAGGTTGCATGAAAATCAACCTTGGCCCGGATTCACAAAGTTCTTGTAAGATACAACATAGTATATCTCCAATATCACAAGTTATGAGAAGCTAACAATATTTTATATTCACAAAACATATTGCAGCAATTATGATAAAACAGAAGGAATTAGTAATGAGAGTGTCTTATGATATCATTAGTGACTGCTTCTGTTTTAATAGAGCCAATAGGAAGACGTTCTTTTAGGATTTTCTCACTGCACATGATATTTAATCAGTGGTCTGAGGAAAGGTAGCATTATATTTTTTAGAATTAAAATGGATAGTAATTAGCTACTTTTAGATTAATTATTTATATGTATAATAGAAGATATCTAAAAATGTAACCGATCTAGGTGTAGAACTAAATCTACCCAAAATTGATATTGGTAGTTGTATTAATAAAAGTATTGAAGAAATTTGAAATAAATTGACAAACTAATAGTTTTTTGGCTGAAAAACGATAACATTAAATTATAATGAATAAGATTTTTTTGGAGGACATTCTATAAGAGTTTTAACTCCAACGTGAAGAATTCTATCAATTTTTTTGTCATTTGATAACATCTTAGAAGTTTCAAATCAGAAAAGTTTAGAAGAAATATTAAGAAGAAAAAAACCGATTAAATTGATTATCTACTGAATAGAACCAAATATTTGATAATCAGTACCTAGACTTATGAGAGATCTTAGATATCATAGTAGTTATGAGACATTTTGCACCTGGCAACTTACAATGAATTTCCTCGTAAGTTATGATACAAGTGTTTGTGAATCCAAGACCTTATTTTTTAGAATATTTATATTTAATGAGACGTTATATGATTTTAACTTAAGAATATCAGTTAGTGAGTTAATAATTAACATCTTTGTGGTTTAAAAATTCATTTATTTGATGAAAATAAAGAGCTACAAGTATTAATCAATAAATTAAAGAACTTTTTAAAAAATAAGGATTTAGTTCATAGGGGAAAAAGTATATATTTATTAATGAAAACCAAATTGAAAAAAGTTTTTTAAAAGTTGCTTTTTTAGATAGCAAGCTATAAAAACAACTCAAAATACAATGGAAGATGAAGAATGTCTAAGGTAACTGACAGACTTCAAACCTTAACTATGTACAAAAATAAATATAGTTATATAATTAAGAAATTTATCAAGTTTAAAGATTCAAAAATATCTATGAAAAAACAAAATTCTTCTTTATTGTTCAGATTAAGTAACATGTTTTTTTTATTCTTTTGTATGTTTTGACAATGAATACAAAAGCAAACAAGTAATCTATCTATCTAGCATCTCCTGATCATTTTCTTAAATTAATAACAAAAATTGAGTTAGACTCATTAACTATGAAAACAAAATCAAGACTTTTGAATACAATAGTTGATAATATAATGTGAAGGATGAATTTAATGTAAGAAAATTACTGACATTCAAAACAGTATTATATAAAAAGTTACTGATATTATTATATACAAATCAAACAGAAATAAAATAAAACAAAATAACATCAATAGTGAAAAAGATTACCATCATATTCAAATTAGATAGAAAATAACATGTCCTATCTTCAACGAACACACAAGAATAGAAGAAGGAATGATGATAAATGTTCTGAGGAGATACAAAAAAATTGACAGATTCCCTATCTAAAAATTATTCATAAGATACAGAAACTGAGAAAGATGAAATCTATGCACTCTGACAATTCAAAAAGATTATGGATGAAGATGGAAAGAAAGATGAACTAGAAACTTATGCATCACCTTTTTTCATTTAGTAGATATTTGAAATTATTATTACTAAAATACTTATANTATAATAATATAAAATTTAAATTAAAAAACTTCTCATAATTTAGAAAACAAAAATTATAAATTAATGATATGCTAATTTAATAACTACTTAATAGAAACAAAATCACAAATTAAAAAATATTTTTTGATAAAAATCTGTCAAGTAATATCAGACGATTTCAACAAAATGCTTTAAATTGAGGAAATGGAAAATATAAGCAAGGAAAAGTTCAGTCTTTGCAAAAGTATCCATCTGAATCCTTTGGGCAGTCTGTTAAAACTCAAAATCTTAAGCCCATCAAGGTTCTTTTGAAAATCTTAACTGAATGCAAATATAGCCTCTGAAACATCATAATGCTACATGGCAGAAAAGAACATATCAGAGTAAAATAACAAAAACAAAAATGCAGTATCAAATCTTTTAAAATAAAATTCTGAATATTAAAAAATATGAAATGAATTCCTTAAGTTTCATGCTAGGATACTGGAAGAATGAATATGATTATTCAAAACAACAACTATTTTGAAAACAATTGATTTCATCCAAATTAGTAAATAAATTAGAGAACATTTACAGTTTACATGTTTTTAAAAATAATTTTGCATAAAACAGAAATGCATATTTGTCAATCTTTAATTTAAAGGCAGAATAAGATGTAAATAATTAATGCAATAAGCTTAAGTCTATAATATGCTATTTTCTTAAAAACAGATTATAGGTTTTAATATAATTGAATACAGAAGACTGGAAAATATTTCAATTTTAAAAAAATGAATATATTAAAATTGAAATTGTCAAACAGAAATTAATTTCTATTTGACAGTTTCTGTTTGACAATTTCAATTTGATAATTTGACAATTAATAATAATAATGATAATTTTAGTTTATTATCACAGAAAAATGTTTAATCATCAATTTTTGCTTGTAGATTTTACAAATAGACAAGTAAAAAGATCAAAGTCATTTTACAATAAAAAAGAATTATTACTAAATAAAAAATGCATTCTATCAAACTTTTGAATCATCAATTCAAAATAATATCTGTAAAATATACATAGTATTTTGACCATTTAAATTTTGCTACAATTCTTAATTATAGACAAATACTTTCAAGCTTACACATACAATTAAAAATAGAATATAAAAGTAACAGAATAAGCTACTTATAAATGTATTTTTACTTAGAAATACTTGTAATATTTAACTGTTTTCAATTTAAATTAAAAATATTATAAAATTCTAAATACAATGGTTTACAAAAGAAATGTAATTACAGTATATACATATTTAGTAATTAAACTTGATTTGAATGAAATATTGATTTAATATATCCAATTAAACTTATTAACAATCCAACAAATTTATCATTAAGGAATGGAATTTAGTCATCTATTGAATATTTAACAATATAATATTTTATATATTTAATATATTATATACTCAGAAAAAATTGTTCTGAAAATAATTAAACCTAAATATTTAGTTGATAACATTCCATTCCATTATGTAGTTTAAAACTAATTAGTTTATGAATATATTTAATTTAGCAAATTATATTCAAAAATGAACTATTCATATGTATAACATTAGCTATACTGAGTTATGACAAGAGTAACTTTCTATTATCCACAATGTATTGCAAGTAGGAACAGTAAATCACAAATAATTCTTATGCTGTATATATTTATTGTCCTTTAGTATTGTGCACTATAGTACAATATATATAAGTGATTATTAACCACACTTTAATCTCCAAAGCATAGTTAATAATCACCAATTACATACATGTACTGCATCATAACAAATGATAATGAGATAATATATACATACAATATAAGAATTATTACTCTTATTACTATTAAGAATTGAGGGGTTTGGTGAGAAAATGTCATATCTCACAAAACTACAAAAAACAACTTTTTAACAAATTGGACATTTGCATCATTCCATCTAAAAAAATTTTCACAGTTCAGTTGCATGTCCTATTTGGTTTGTATACTCACATTAATAAAACATTGCATAATTAAAGTGTTGATAAATTGAAACACAAATCATTCTTTTTCTTGAAAATTTCCTGTGAAATATACCATTTCTCCACCAAGCTCGTCAATTAAGTAATTTATTGCCCAGAGATGCAGCATTTTTATGTCTTCTGCTTCTTACTGCCATACCGTACAAGTTTAAAAGTAAACAGCAAAAAAGTCACAAGTAGTTGACCATTAGATGAAACATAAAACAGGCATGTCAGACTAAAACGAATATATGAATAGCTTTAGGTAAAGAAGAATAAAAATTAATACTTATTTGTGTTCAGTGTTTCCTTTTTTTTTTTAAATTGAGCATTGTGATATATTACTGGCTTGCATATATGCAAGGAGCTGCCATACCAACTCAACGCACAATAATTTGCTGTTAGTGATCTTTGGCTATTGTGTTTTTACAAATCTATCTACACGCTAAGTCTATATAAGCCAATAGAGGGAAACTTCTCCCCACAAATTTCTGGTTACATCCCTATATCACTATTTGCAATGCATCAGTTTTTAGAATAATTTATCGTATGTTACAAAATATCTAGACTGAATTAACTACATTTATAAATTCATTCTTATGTTGTTCTTTAAAATGATAAATATTGTCAAATGAGTAAAAACAATGCATGCTATTTTTTTCATTGTTATCTTTGTTTCTAACTTCTCTCTATTCATTTTATTGTATTCACTTTTTCACATTGGACAAACAAGAGGACAAAATTAATTATCATCATTTTGAATTATAAAGTAAACCAAAAAAAGGATCTGGAAAATCTGATACTGCCGATATATCATACTGTAACTAGCAAATTCATTGATTGTATGTGTTATACCATCTTTACTTATTACACTATTAATTAAAAATATCTTTAATGAAATTTATAGAAAGTTGCTGTAGAATAATAAAAAAAAATAGTTTTCAAATTACACTTTTTAATACATATGAATAAAATATCAGAAATTATTTCTGCTTATATTCAAAAGTTTAGTTTCAAATTTCACCAATTCAAAGGATGGATTTAATATAAAAAAATCTTTTGTTTTTTTATTTATAGTGTAGTCATATTTAATATTAAAGAATGAAACAAATTATGTTTTCATATCAGTAAAAAGCAAAGACAAAATTTCCTCATTATCTATAAAAGATATCCAAGAATATTTGTAACTCAATATAGCTGATAATGTAAAATTTCTTTTATGAAAAGAAACTGATTCTAAAGAGTAAAACTGATTCACATTAAACATGAAGTGAATTAAAAATATTAATCTGAATATTTGAAAATTTAACATATTCCTAATTTGCCATTTTGTATTGAATTTAACTTGCAAATGCATCAATGTAACCATTTTAACTCTGCAAAAACACAATTATATTTAAAATTGGATAATTTTTTAGTATGAATAAAAGACTATCAATAATGCAAGTAATAATCTAAATGTGATATAATGCAGTCATCTATGCACTAAGAGAAAACATACAAATAAATAAGATTTTAATTATTAAATCTGACTTAATATTATAAAAAGTACGATTTCATAATGAAATTTTAAAATGCTAATAATCAATTATTTTAAATGCTTGATTAGATGTAATCATGATAATAATATATTCATTTCTGATAAACTATTTACAAGTTCATAATTACAACAAAGAAACTTTCAATGTATCTAATTTCCTATATAATGATATAATGGTCATACTCATGACAGATTCTTACTTCTATTAAATTTATTGATTCCCATTATAAAAACTGTTAAGATTATTAATTTGATAAAACCTTTATATATTTAGGAAAGATTACACGATGAATACAGTTAGTTATATTGAACTTGCATAATATAATATAATATATATATATAACTAAAATTAAAATAATAATTGTAAAAATTGTATTTAGCAAGTATTATTTATAAATATGTGACTGCAGTTCAATATTAAAACAATGTCAATATTTTAGCAAATTAAACTAAAAGATTCATATGATTAAGAACATAAATTTATCTTTGTAAAAATTATATTGGAAAAAATTTTACTGGAATGATTTCAACAAAAATAAAAATTTTAACTGTAGATTGCATTTCATTAAAGCATTTAAAATAGCATTATTAAAGATGCCTGTATATTGTCATGCTCTTTTTGATGTATATGGAAGTCATAAAAAGTAAATATTCCAATTTTGGATTATATATAATTTTATTTTGCAGTTTTTGAAATATAATCTGTTAAATTTGTAAAAAAATTTTCTGTAAAGCTGTTTCATAAATTTATTTTCTTTTCTAGATAAGCTGCAAATTTACTACGTACATTCAAATATAATAACATATAAGATTAGTTGAAAAACAAAATTAATACATTTACACTCTATCAAAAATCAATTAAAATTCAAGATAAGCAAAAATTTTTTACAAAATCATACTAGATTAAAATTTTTGATAAAAATATGATACAGCATGATTACATGATTAAAAACTTCTAAAAAGTAGATATACTGTTAAATAAAAATTTATACTACATTCTTTTTTTAATACATTCAAAATAAAATCCTATTAAAAAATAATTATGCAGGCTTATTAACATAGGCAACAAAAATATAAACGTTTTTAAAATGAAAGTCAATTTCATCAAGAAAATCCGAGAATAAAATCCATCTTATATTTCTCAACGCTTTATTTACATCACACTAACCTTATAAAGCTTTGCAGAATTTTTTTAACATATCATAAACATTTTCGGTCCATTCTAGGACCTATTTCAGGTGGTGTTCTATTTAAAAGATTTAAAAGAAAAACTTTGAAAGGAAATTAGAATGCATTGAAAACGGATTGCACCAAAGAGGTTTTCTCCAATAGAACTACACCCGAAGAAGGTCCAAGGGTAGACCGAAAATGTTTGCGATACGTTAAAAAATTCTGCAAAGCTTTATAAGGTTAGTGTGATATATATTAAAAATCTGACTAAATCTGAGAAAATTCAATTAACAAAATACAGATATCAATAAAAATTAGGATAAAGGAACCTATATAAAATCACAAATATAGAGATGGGGAGCAAAAAAACTGGGTAAATCAGTGAAAAATTGGGATACATATCTCAGCAGAGCCCCGCTAGTCCGAACACATTTCGGTCGGCAGAGAGGAATTTCTTAGCTGGCAAAATATATGTTTTTTGTATTTTCCAGTTGAATTTAAATGATATTAATGGTACAAAAAGATTTAGAACTCCACAACAAAAAAAAATAGTATTTTATTGTAGTACCGTATTAATGTTATAAAAAATTAATAAATCAGTATTTGACACGTCCTATTAAAACAGCAGATCTATACCGTACTAACGCACAAAAACTCACCGACGGTGTCAGATCTATATAAACAGGACCCGTTTTACCCCTCGCTCCTGCATTATTTCGATTATTCGGCTAATCCGAACGGAGCTCGGTCCCAATTACTTCGAACTAGCGGGACTCTACCGTAAAAGGTAAACACGTATACTTCTTTACCATATAAAATTACAAATATAGAGACGTGAAGTAAAAAAAAGTGGAATACAATAATCTATATACAAGATAAAACCCTATACTTCACCATATAATATAGAGATGTGGAGTAAAAAAAAAAAAATGGATAAATTAGTTAAAAATGAGAAGAGATGATCAATTTGTAATATGGAAAAGTTATCAATTTCACCTTCAAAACTTGTCCCTTTCTAAAGCTGAGTTCATCATCGGCTGTGGCATTAAAATCGTGTTTAGCGATCGCTTCCATTCTCCAGGTGGATTCAGTAAACTGAATATTACGAAAAAGACATAAAGAGGCTCTCTCTCTCTCACTTTGCAGCAGCTGTACGATAAGACTGCGTTCTTTCAGGAACCTATTTGCTGCCCCACCTGATCCTACTCGATCCACCGATCCACTTCTAATCACCAGATATAACTTGAAAATTTATACAATTTCTTTCAAACGATCTCAGTTTCAATCGAAAATTAAATCAATTTATAATAAAATTTCTTTATCGTAATCAAAACTTCTTCGAAAAAATTACATATATATATTTTAACATCAAAATGGTGGCTTCGCTATCCGCGGATGGAAATGACACACCACTGACGTAATAACAAGACTAATGTTTAATTTGTAAAACTTTTTTTAAAAAATCTGATTAATTTTTTAATTTTTTTTATTTTTTTGTACGATTAACCAATTTATTTTATGTATTTAATTATTTATTTTTAATCGTTTCGTTTTATTTTATTTTATAATTTTTGAACTATTTCCGGTGGCGTAGTAATACTAGGGTTTTTTTTTAGTTATCTTTACGATTTGAATGTCATCTGGCAGAGACAATTTAGGAAATTCGCACGCGATGCTATTAGCTTGCAATAAATCGTCGAATTCGATATGTTTTCTTGTATTTTTTAACGAGTTAAATATATAAAATTGATTTAAAATGTTTTTTTTTATTTTTATTCGAAATAAAATGTGTAATTAAATAAATAAATATATATTTTTTTTATTATCATTTGCTTTCAAAAGGGGATGAGTAATTCTTAACAAATAGATTGGTTCTACATGGGAAAGCAGGATCTGTTTCCCAGCTCGTATCTATGACTAAACAATAATAAATGAGTAAAAAATAAGAAGAAAAATTCCCTATAAAATAAATAATTTTTTTGGCTAATTGATTTCTATTGACTTTAATAATTAGAATGAATCATTTAAAAATTGGACTATGGACACGCTCTTTGACATTTCTTTCAATAGTCAGATTTTTATCACTCCTTTTGTGAAAATAGAAAGAATAAATGAAATTATTAGGAAATAAATAGCATAATTAATTAATATTTTAGTACATTTTTATGAATAAATTATAATATATTTAACTAATAAATTTTTTTTTTTAAATTATATATTCAATTATTTTTATAATAGAGAGTATATAAGCCTATATACGTGCTTATAAATATATTTTAAAGATTGTAGAATATTATATGGTTAAATTTGTTTTTGAAATTATGATAACGATTGTAACAGTGGTAAATAAATTCTTAGAAAATTAGGTAAGGCCGTATCCGTAGTAAAATTATCAATTAATGTTATTTGGTGATTTTAAATAACATGAACTAATAAAATATATATATATTTATATATATATTTGTATGATTTTGTCAAATTTGCCCTAAATATTTTTATTTTTGTACTTTATAAGTCAATAAATATTAAGTGATGTCACATAATAATCAATTGTTATCAACAGGAAAGAGTACACATTATAAAATATTTAAATAATAAAATAAATATCTGAATAGTTTAAAAATATAAAATTATATTTAAATAAATAAACAGTATTTTTTATTTTAGAAAATTTTATTGTAATTGTTTTTACTATTTAAAATCTTATTTATTATTTTATTTCTTTAATAGTTAAAATGATTACCCAGAATGTTTTAAACCCTCTGTATAATTATTTAAAGTAATTATTAAAATATGCAATTTTGATAAGAACAATTATTCAATTTTACATTTACAATTACAAATTTAACATTTTTACAATTATTCATTTATAATGAATGAAACAGTTTTGAAATATTAATTTAAAATAAAATTTTAAAATCAAATCTTGATCTTTAGTAATGTAAAATGAAGTTTTGTATAAATTGATTTATTATATCTTTAGAGTAAATTGTAAGGGTGTTTTTTTTTTAACTCTCTTTTCCCCGTGAGCACTAAGAGGGCTTCGTTTAACAAGCCCATTACGGATTCGGCCAGGCCCACAATGGGGCGGCTGGGTAGTGAGAGACTGTGCCCTTACATACCCGGACGGACCACTCCCTAAAAAATTCCTAGGGATTTTTCAACTCGTTTGAATTCGATCCCGGATCCCCCAGAGCGGTATGCTGCCATCTTGACCGCTCGGCCATCCGGCCATTAATTGAAAGGGGGTGTTCGATCCCGGGTCTCCCAGAGCGGTAGGCTCTCCTGGAGAGCCTCTCCAGAACCTACCGCTCTGGGAGACCCGGGATCGAATCAGGACAGGTCCAAAAAGTCCCCAGAAATTATTCAGGAATGGTCCTCGGGATAAGTTAATTAAACCCATTCATCACCACTCGACTACCCCGTTGAGGATCTGGTCGAACCCGTAATGTGCTTTGCTTTAAAAAAAAAATGGACATCTCAATGTCCATAGGGCGGAGAGAGTTAAAAAAAAAAATAGTGTGAAGTTTCGTTTGAGGGCATTATTGCAGACAGGAAACATATAAAACGAGTAAAAATACAAAATTTTTTTATTCATCAAACACAGGTTCTTTAAAATGATTCCAACTTACAGACTATTGGGTTCGTATACATGCAATAATCGTCTACACCAGTGTTTTTCAACCTGTGGGTCGCGACCCCCTGGGGGGTTGCGAAGCCTTACACGGGGGGTCGCGGGTAGAAAAAAAAGACAAGTGTTTGTAGGTCTTACACTACATTAAAAAACTACAATTTCAGAGAGAATTACGGCCCACCCCAGAAAATGATAGCGGAAAAAGCGTTGAGCTGATTTGCAAAAAACATATAAATAGTAGAAAAGTAGAAGCTGAAAATTCTGATCCTAAAAAAAAAATGTCAATAACTCCCTGTGCCGAATGTTATACGTAATTAAAGGAAGTTTCATACTTTATGTGTGTTAAGTTATTGTCGATTCTTCTGAAATTTTCACTTTAATCAACAATAATTTGTCTCAACAGAAAGAAAATTAAATATATAGTTTTTAAAATCACTGATATAGTTTTAATATGGCCCTAGGGGGGCGCCAGAATTTTTTAACTTGTAAAGGGGTCGCGTATTCAAGAAGGTTGAAAAACACTGCTCTA